>NC_089203.1:4946266-5111266 GCF_963930695.1 Labrus bergylta | reverse complement strand
CAGAAAAACGGCAGTATCCTAGCAGTCTGCGCTCGGGGCCAGAATTGTCAGGAAGTTGCACTGAAATAATGATGCGACACCAAGCCAAAGATGCTGATCAGCTTCTTCTCTTGGTGTCCAAAAGACCATGTGCACCACAACAAGTGCATGTGTGCACTAATCAACAAGCCAGAATATTCAAAGAGTGTGTGCACAACAGCTGAAAATGATAATTAGCTTAGCAGCAAATGCTAACTGAGTGCTGCTGAGGCCGACCACAGTGTTAAGGTACAATCCAAAGTGTAAAACCCCGAGTATCCGACTGAGCAACAGTCTTGTGGTGAGGTGGTAGACTGACAGAAATGCCACTTACTTATGAGTGCCATGTGGGGATATATAATTGTAGGAATGACATTTCAATTTAACGCTATGTGCTCTTAATGTAAAGGCGTTGTTATAATGGGTGTGGCATTTAATAATTGGACTTAATTACAATTAATTTACTTCTCTAGAGCAACTGCCTGAAGGGCCTAAAACACCAGCCACATGTGAAGCTCACACACACACACTTAACCAGACAACAGTCTGAACAGCCCCAAGCAATGACACACACATCCCATCAACACCACGGTACAGAAGTGGGAGAAATAAAGGTAGGATTACAATCATTGTGCTCCCCAGCTCTCATATATCATCTTCTTCCTCTTGTGACTCTAAGCGTGCATACTTGTGCGTGTGCATCTGTGAAAAAGGCACAGGGCAGTGTGTGTGTGTGTGTGTGTGTGTGTGTGTGTGTGTGTGTGTGTGTGTGTGTGTGTGTGCGTGCGTGTGATTTTTTGTATATTATCTAACCTCCATATACAGATGCTTCCTATTAATCACAAAGCGCAAAGACAGACTGCCTCATTTTTATCATCACTTCCAATAACCTGCGAGCTGTGAACAAATTAAGCACGGGTCCCACGTCATTGTGTAGCAGTAGGTGGAGCAGTGACACACAACACAACACCGATATAACATGCTGTACTCCAATCCTAAGGGCGGTAATTAAAGCTGATTTTTGCTTTGTTTTGTTTTTGGATCTTAAAAACAACATTCATATTCTATGTCTGATGACGTAGGCTAAACATCAAAAAAGTTCTCTGACAGTGGCTGGGTGAGTTGTGCATTAGATGATCCATGGATTGGACATATTTACACATTGAAATGTTTGATTACAATGCATTTGCATTTTTAAATGAAAGCTAGAAAGCCACAAGTAAAGCCAGGTGAAAATGCCATGCAGGAAAGATGTGGGATGCTTTTTTTGAAACTTGCTTATTATAAGAAGAATATCTTAAGACAATGACTCAAAAATCTTATTTCTATGAATATTATTTATTTATGTATTTGCTTATTTAATTATTAATCTATTGGAAATATGCCTCCAGTGGTTTACTCCAAGCAATTATTTATAATCTACTGTGAAGGAGAGAAGTGAGGAGGTCTAATTTAAATCCATCGGAGCACATCCATACTGGTGCAATTTTCACTGCCTTCACAATAATTATGATTTATCAAAATGCATTTGCTGATGTTAATTATTTAGCATCGCACGTTTTAAAACACAGCCAGTGTGAAAATAATATAGATTGCATGGAGTTAATTCGTTTAGTCACGGAATGGCTGCAGCATCATGCAGGAGAGATGAAGTTCATGCTGGAGGTGTGAAAATCAGCAGAGTGGAGCAGGTCACAGTGTTGACATGTGTCCACCTGACGTGCCTGTTGGACCTGTGCTGGTGGTGCTGGTGGTGCTGGTGGTGTCTGGCCCGGGCCCGGTGAAGTGGATGTATGAAGACAGAAGGTGCGCGTCAGTGAGATCTACACCCCCTGGATCTCCGGTGGCCCTGCTGGCATCATTAGGCTACCTTAGAGCTGATGGAGATGGAGTGGACGAGCCAGGACTGAAGCAAAACAACTCAAGGCTGCAAACGGTTGCTGAACCGAAACGAATAGCTACGACACTCACACACATGAAGCAGGCGAGCTGCAGCTCTGCACTGGGAATATCATCATTCAGACTGCGCGTCAAACAGGTTCGTGCCCAAATCTGCATCCCTATACTTCAAAGGAGGTGTACTGATTTTGGTAAAATCACACACGTATGCTCACAAACACACACACACCCACACACACACACACACACACACACACACACACACACACACACACACACACACACACACACACACACACACACACACACACACACACACTCTACCTCTCTGTCTGCCTCTCTATCTGTCACACACATGAACACACTCGTCCCATAACACCGCACAGCACATCTGAACAGCTGATAATAAACATTTCCTGTGAACTCACGTTATCTCAGCCACCCGAGCCTCGTTTAGCCGAGCAGCACTGTAGCCGATCTCACCCACTGAGCCCAGTAAAGGCCGGAACCGAACGTGCCCGCTTACCTTCCCGACGTAAAGCCATTCCTTTAGTCCGATTCCATGCTCTAAGAAGACCGCAAAATGCCGAACACTGTGCAATCCCGACTGTGGAAATGTTGCCTTGAGACGCGGTGCTCCTGTTAAAAACGTGGATGAGACACCTCTTCTGTGCCTGAGCTGTTCTGGTTTCGAGGCGGCGGTGCTGATGCTGATGATGCTCGCTCTCAAATGCCGATAGAGGAGGAGGGGGGAAACGTTTTTGCGCGGGGAGGAGAAGGATCTCCTTGCTGCTCCGCCGTGCTGTGTGACTGAGAGCCCGGCGCGGTGCGTTTAGCCGCAGTTGAACTCGAGGAGGCTGACGGGTGATGCTGTTGCTGGTGAGGCTCGGTGCCGCTATAATAACAGCATCCCCTGGATCATACCACCGCACTGAGGAGAAGGGGGTGTGGCACAGAGCGGCCACAGACACAAACACACACAGGCACGGGCTCTCTCTCGTCAGGAGGTCGTCTGGATCGTTGGCTAGGCTCATTCAGGTGAAGCCATATGGCTGCACTGTTGTCCTGTGCTGGAATGCTGACTCATTAAAAATTGGCGCAATAGCGAAAATGTTGGTATTTTCCTATTTTCTGCAAGGACTGCTGCTTTTGTAACCTTTCAGAAGCATATTTCTAAATGTAAAAAAAAAGTCATTCCACAACCTGAAAGTTCATGAAGTGGAAATATATCAAGTTTTTGCATATAATTCAACATGTATTAAAGCAGTGTCAGATCATTTAAGGGAAGACAAAAAACAGGTTATTATGGGCTATAGTAAGATGGAATTTAATGCAAATGTATTGCTCCAGTGGGCCTAGTTCTAAATAACACCTGCAGATCATCTCATAATATCTAGTTTTTCTTCGTTAAATGAGCCACCTAATGATTGTGACCTGTGCTTTCTATGTGCAGCAATGGTTGGGGTATTTACAGGCAGGAGTCATTGGCTGCTACAAACAACGTGTGAATGACAGGGGTTCTAATGATGCAGTTTATTATTTCCCCAATGCACAGTACGTGCGGGGCTACAAACAACCATTTTGACAGCTGCTTCAGTCTATCTGCCTTTCTGCCGGTCTCACCATATCCCCAACACAGCACAGCACTGTGCAGCTTTTTTATTATTTCTTTTATCAACAATAGGTTTTGACACTTTCCATTAGTTTCATCACCAGTTCTCTTCAAGTGGAGGCTATGAGTCCAGCTGTTTGGGACAGAGAGATTATCAGGGTTTGTCATGTGGATGGTTGGTTGACAGGAGGTAGCTACGAGACTGTTCCATGTGACAGTGACTCGGCCAGATTGTAAGCGGATTTCGATCAGAAGTCCAAAGACCTCCACGGTGCCAGAGAGTGAGCGCCCATGTTGAAAAGCTGCATGTTTCTGAACCTCCATGTTTGCCTGCAGAGTGCTAATAGCAGGCACATAACACCTTCAGCGGCTGGGTAAACGCTCTTTTAAAAGAGCAGTTTCTCTTCTGCCCGACACATCTCACTGAGACATCTCCTTGACAACCGGTTCAATGCAGGGATTTGAAATGTCACAGTTTTTACTGTGATTCTTTTTTATCACCATGGTCTATAGAGGAGAGATAATAGATGTGCAGACAGGAGGAGGATTCGCCTTGCTGGAGGAGAAACATAGCCTTTGCTTCCTATTCTAGCAAATATGGCAAATAGAAAGTTAAAGTAATGTTTTACATCACATAGATACGGTTTAGAGAAAGTTTTCATCATATTCTTATGTAATACATCTCACATACGGCTCTCATGGAAGGGAAAGCTAGCAGAGCAGACCCAGCCAACATTTTATCCGATAATTAGCATCATTAGAGCTACAGATGCTGTACTGTGCTGCTTAGAGTGCATTTCAGACATAATGTCAGCTGCATTAAAACTGATGTCATCTGCTTGTGATTTAAACTGCATTAGAATGATATAACCTAATTAAATACTACCTCATCTGGTGAAAAAAAAAAGTCAGTTGAAACAAATAGGAAAGCATGAGACCATGTTTGCTGATCCAATTATTCCTGCCCTATTTGGACGACATGGAAGCCCAGCTGAGCGTACAGGGAGGGATAAGGAACAGAGGTGGATTTAGAGTTGGTACTCCATAAAAGCGGTGTGAGAGTGAAGAGAAAGCTACTGTTGCTGTTGTGAATGCTAAAGCAGACACTGGTGAGAATAACTTTGATGGGAAGCTGTCCTGATATCCCTTTTTCTCCCCATGATTAGAAGCAACTCACGCCTTCTCCATGTGACACATCTGTTACAACCTGAACTGCAGGGATATATTACACTTTAAATAGCGTCAGGAGACAAGAGATGGATTCAGTAATGCATCCACGACTTAATGCTACTCGGAGCCTCGGCAGTAATATCGGATTTTAAGTATCCCTGCACTACTTCACTTCACAGCTGGAGGCAGTTTCCATGAGCATTATTTAGTCTGCTACATGCAAACTGCAAAGCCAACACAGTTTTTCTCCTCGGAACTCTGTGTTCCTCGTAGGCAGTGATCGATTGGATAGTGATCAATCCTTCAACCAGAGAACACAAGGTGAATGTTGCACACTGTAACTAGAAACCAACAATTATCCTCTCATTTCTTTTTCTCCAGTTCTTGCTGGTTTTCTTTCTTTCTTTCTTTTTATTTCCCTTGCCTCCTTCAGCCTGTGTTTTCTTGTTTACTATCTTTTCCAATTTAACTTTTTTTTTTTTTTACTTTTCCTTCATCTCTGTCCCCCTCTCCTTCTCCATCCCTCCTGCCTAGCTCCATCCCTCTCCAAGGTGACGATGCTGAAGGGGTTTCTCTTATTCTGTAATGAGGGCTCTCAGATCAATGCTGTCAACAATACTCGCCAGCTGCACCAGCGATACAGTATAAGTCTGCCCTATCAGTATAGATGCCTTATCTCCAGGGCTGTTAAGAGTTAACAAGGGTATTCTTTCTCCAGTGAGGTGTTAGCAGGATGCTCCATGACCATCTCCCACTATTCTCCACCATCCCTCAGCTCCACTCAGCCACATCTCTCACAGGAGACAGAGCCATCCATTTATTGAAATCTTTTTTTAAATGACAAAGTGATGACCTTTCCGATGCATGTGCTCCGACGCCATAAATTTTCAACGATTCCATTTTACATTTCCTCCAAGCAGTCGCAACCAAATTACACCTCTGCAGCCTCCGACCTACAGGCAACAAGCCATGATTTTCATCTTCAATTATAACTTTTTTTTTTTCTCTCTCTTTTTTACTTCCAATGGTGCTTTAGCACTTTTGGAGGGAGATAAGTGTTTTGGAAATCAAAAAGGGTGGTATAATCTGTCCTGAAAAGCACACAAACTCTGACAGCACTTTTCAAAGGCTGTCCTTTTCTAAGCCTGTCATCAATTTCCCCTCGGAAAAAGGAAAGGGAAGAAAAGGAGCGAGCACGGAGAGGTATCTATTGATTAATCACTAACAGTAAGAGCCCTGATGTGCGAGTGACGTGAACCAGTTTCAGTGTGTTGACAGATGAAACAGCTTTATAGCATCACCTTTGTGACACATTCTCCTTCAAGCCTTTTTCTCTTAATTAGTCATATCCTCAAAAGGGCATGACATTAATAAATTCTACATTAAATCCACATGTATAAACTGAGGAGGGTTTTGAGAGAAAGCAATATTTTTAACCAGCAGTGCGGTGACATTCAATAGCTAGTGAAGAGCAGCTGGAGATTGCACTACAGAGGACACGGAGCGATACAGGGGAGGACATCACTGCACCCAGCACGTGATGCAGGAATTATTGATTTATAAGGCATATCTTTATCCTTACAGTATGCATGAAAGTGAAGAGAACATCAAGAGCACCCCTCTATCACCTTGAACAATGGATTCCAGTCTTTGTTCTGGGCTTAAACAAAGCGACAGCACACACTCATACACACACCCTTTGGTCCCAAAACCAGGGCTTAAAAAAACGCTCTCTGCTTTGGACCCCTAAAAATCTGAGGATTGCTCCCATAAGGATCAAAGTATAGGTGTATGTTTCAGGGGGCTTTTTGTATTTAAGTGTGTGTGGTGTTGAGTGCTTTCCTCAGTCTGTGCAAAAAGCCCCTCAGATAGCGTATGCCACCCTAAAGCATGGGCACTTCTCCTCTCCTCCTTTTATCAGCGCACACTTCTTGCTCTTGCTACCCTGCTTACCTGTGACAGGAGCGCCTTTCAAACGCACCTCATTGCATTTCAAACGCCAGCGACTCCCACTCCCGATTCCAAGACTCCCACACACACACGTACACGCACGCAGCTGTCAGCTGCCCAAATATTGTATATCCCCTGGCCTTCTCTCCCACCCTTTCCTGAACTAACTCCTCCACAACCTCGAGTTGTTGAGAAAATAATATTTTATGCATGCCACAGCAGCCCACACAAAGATACAGCTTATGAAAGACATACCGAACCTACTTTCCTGCCAACGTTTGTGTGAGTGTCGTGCCTGTCTCTCTCCGTCTCACGTTAATTTCTGTGCAGCTTGTTTTTCCATGCTAAATTAAGATGTACTTAAATAATGTTTAAATGCATGAATACTCTGCAGATAAGTTGTTTCACAGTTTCTTAGTGATCAATATACATTATGTAAATACTCTCTCCATAAAACTTCAGGGTGCAAAAGGCCAGAAGAGTCGAGTTTTGTCAGCCAGCTCCCAAGAGAATAAATCACAGCAAAAGAATCGGATGGAGCCTGCCTACATACCTCAGCATTTGTCAGAGCAGGAGAGGACACAGTACAATGAATTTGCATCTGTTTGAAGTGTTATTATTAATTCATGCCAATGAGACTTTGCATAAAAGAAGCTGGAAAAAAAAAATTGAAAGGGGGAAAAAAAAAAAAAGTCCCCAGTATGAGCACGGGAACTGTTTGATCTTGTTTTGTCGTCTTGTTCTCCCTCTGCTTGTGGAAGCCATATTGTTGTCCAAGCATCCTTACATTAAGGTGCTCTCACACTGACTGGGCCTTCTGGGAACAACAGGCTCCTGGAAGTGTGGGCCTATCTTATTTAATCAGCATGTGTTGAGCTAAATGACGAGCTATTATCACTGGACGCCCGCCGACTGCTGCTCGGCTCCTCAAACAGCCAAAGCAAAAGGTCAAACACTGATAATGAGTAGACAGAAAGAGCTATTCCTAATTAGACATGAATGCAAAAATTTGAATGAGAAATTAAGGTGGCATGTAGGAGGAAGAGATACAACTCATCCATCTGGCAATCTATTCCAGCTGTACTCAATGTACACTCTTTGTCTTTGTTTTTTGTGTCTCAACAGGTGCCTGTGAGCGTGTGTGTGTCCACATTCATATTCAGGCCTCCACAGGGTGCACTTGTTGATGTACCTGTATGTGTATGAGGTTTCAAATGTGTGTGTGTGTGTGTGGTGCTGGGTGTGTACATGCTGGCACAGCTATTTCCCCTTGGAGTATGAGAGCGTGTGGTGTTAAGGGGGGTGACAAATATACTGGTGGCATGCTATCAGCAGCAACACAAACACAGGCTGGCAATATCCCAGCTGTTTAAAGGGGTCTTTATGTGTATATGTGTATGACTCTATGTGTTTGAATCAAGGGAGAGAAGCACAGAGGGGTTTTGCCAAGTGAGAAGGTTCTGCCTTCGGGGAGAAGGGTAATTACACGAGAGCACATAGAAGATAAAAAATATTAATGGTATTACTGGTCAGCGGGGTTCTGTCCTTGGGCTGTCCTGGAGACGCATATCAAGCATGTTCTGCTAATACTGTTGATTTTAATCTATTTTACAACAAAATACTGTAATTCCACAGCCCACTTTCTGCCTGCTTTTGCATCTAATAAAGCTGTCACTGCATACTGAGCAAAGTAACCATCTTTCAAGCAGAGGGCTTAAGCTCAAGCCCCAGTGACAGCAAGCATTTACCTTCCTTAAGTGTCCTTGAGCATTTTACTTAATCCCCAGCCGCTCGAGGGGCGCTGTTGTGGTGCTAACCTGTGCTCTCTGCGGAGGCAAGTGGAACATGAATTTCCCCTTCAGGAACCGGAGCTTCAACATGAACAGCAAAACTCTGATAACTCTGTCCATGGTGCTGAAATCCTGTAGTTACAATTGAGACATAAGCCACAAACCTTTCATAAACACAGCATTAGTGGAGCTGTCTTTCAGTATGCAGAGCATTCACACTTGCAAAGTGCTCAAATTAAGCATACTCAAAGATAACAGCACGCATAATAAATTCAGTTGTATTCAAGTGTGCAGTTGATGGACATTTGTCCTGCAATGCAATTCACAAATTAAGCAGATGAGCTGTTTGCAGCTGGACAAAATTAAATCAGTTTGTAGATTGTGAAGCAGCTTGGAAAGGATCGAGGAAATCCCTTTTTTTTAACTCAGCACTGTGGATTTACACACAAAGTTTAGTTTTAAGGAGTACTACCAATTAAAACAATTGAGTTTGGCCTTCTGTGGCTCTTGAGCTATTTTCACATCTCCAAACCCCTGTTACATAACAGAGTTCACCTTTCCTTGCGAGTGAAATGTAAACTGCATGCATGGCATCTACATATGAAGCCATGCTCATTGCATGTGTCACTGATAGATGAACAGTATGGAAATTCAAACATGAAGGTATTCAAACATAGGAGGGCCTACTATGTTAATGGATATGTAGGATCCAGCCTTTTAAGAGCTTGACTCTTAAACTAGTGCCTAACAGTAAGGATAAATCTTTATTTTCCACCTCCATATTTTCATGTCCTTTTTAAAACCACAAGTGCTCCGACTTTATAGGAGTGACATAATAAATCACAGAGTGCCCTTTTTAAAGTAAGATGTTTCAGACTCTCAGTTTGATTGATGTCTGTCAGACCCACCTGCCCATGTCTTTTCCTCTATATAACCTTAAAAAAAACCAGCCCTCTCACTTTTACGTGAAGTGCTTTGTTGTGGTATGTAGAATGTGATAAGGATGATGAAGAATATGTTGCTCCAACACCACTCCAGTGATAATCTGCTTTGACTAAACACAACACACAACTAAACAGTTCTTCTCTTTGTGATTTCTAATCCTCCATATGAATATTAAATCTTTTTTTAAATAGTACAGTCCAGTCTCACATCATGTCCCTGCCTCACACATACGTTGTCTTGTCAATTCATTTGGGGAACTCATTTTAAGGGAACAAAAACAAATGTTGGTGTAGAAAACATCACACATACATTAAGCGGTCCTGAGAACAAAATATGTAATGGAGACCTTGTGTGGAGACACAAAACAGTTACTAGAAGACATATTTGTGTCAGAATATTAAAGGCCATGTTAAAGAAAAATAAAATAGAAATTGTGAGAACAAAGTCTTAAATTTTGAGATCAAAGTCATTTATTTAGGATATCAAATTTATAACTAGATTTAAATTCAGTGATGGTTACAATTATTGTTCTGAAAGGATGTATCAGAAAATAATGAAAGTGGAACCTTCAAAACCGTTTTCTCTGCCATGAAAGACACGATTTCCTCCGTGTCAGTGTGCCTCTTTCTTAGGAAAAGCCCCAGTTTCTTATAGTATTTTTTTAGGGTCCTGATACTGCTGATGTGCTAACAGATGAAGTATTTCCTTATTTGTGAAATCTTCACTGAATTATAACTTCACAAGATGCTCAACGTTCCTTGACAGCTGCTGCCATTCTGATATAAATATAGACTATAGTAGTGACTTTAATCTCCTCAATGTATGACTTTCTTGTCTTTGGACTTTCTTCTCATAATTTCCCAAGTTTATTCTCGTAAATGAATGATTTTAATCTCAAAATCTCAGATTTTTACCACTTCAACGTGGCCCTAATACTCCTTCATATATATTGACTCTAAACTGAATAATATAAAATAGTTTGAAATATTTAAAATATGAAGATAACAAACCCTAACCATGACAATAATATCATCCTACATCCTTTACCCTACTCTTTAAACTGTGGTGCTATAAGGGGTTAAAGTTAAGACCGGCACACTTCATGTTTTTAAGATTTTTCTCTCTTCCTCGGATGAGCCATCAATCCTCGTAAGAAGCTCTTGAATCAAATTGAAATTTCTTCATGGACTGACTTTCCAAAGGATCGAAATTATCCGAGCAGGTCAAAAGTGTATTGATCAGAAGCCACAATCCCTGCAGTTTTCTAAAGCATATCTGACATCCAAAAATATCACCAGACTCCTTTTTGAGTAGTTCTTCCTGCACCCATTTAGTATCTCACTGTATCTCACTGAGAATTCAGCTGTGACTGCCCTTGACTCCAAATTACTCAGAGGAAGTCTGGCGGATGTGCGGGTTAGACAATCATAATAGGATGACTTATCAGTCCGGTTCTGAATCATCATGTTCCTGCTCCTTTACAAAGTTTTATAAGATGGAAGATTTTATTCCATTCAGTTCAAAGTTTCTGCCTGATTTCTTATTAAAGACAAACACTTGCAAAAATAGCAAAGAGCTCTGCAAATATTTTCCTCCAATTGACAGAGAGTCACGAGTCGAGACAGTATGACTTCTTGGTTAGGTTCTTCTTCAAGGTTAGGTGAGCTGAGTTGAACAGTTTCTTTACTTCTGTCTGCTCCTTTCTCTGGTCTAAAGTGGGCAGGGTCAGTTTGAAAACAATACATCAGACACATCTGTTCATCAGTGGCCCACTCCTTATAAACACGCATTTAGTGAAACTCTGATTGTTACATATGAGATCATAAATATTGAATCATTTGGAGAAAAATCATATCAAATCAATCATATAATAATATACTGTTTTCATTCCTGTACTCTTATTGACAGTGAAACAGCTGAAAAAATTCCTCCTGTTCAGTGGCCATTAAAAGATATGTTCAAAAAGCTCTTAAAGTGAGGTGATGGGGACAAAGTCAAAGGTCTGCTTTCTCTGGAAAATGTATTCTAAAGGTTAACTGAAGATAGTTTGACACTGAAGCTGCTCGTATTAGTTTAATCAAGAAAGTGTTTTGCAAAGTTACAGACTTTAAAAATGAATCTTTGTTGCATGAAAGTAAAAAGAAAAACCTTTCAAGTGATCGCTGTCCTGCTTTCTTGGAGTTGTGGAACTGACTGGATTGGGCACCGGTTGCGTTCTGGCTCTTGCTGCCCATCAGTCTACATAGTTGGGTAGGGGGTGGGGGGGTGGGTAGTGTCAGCCTGGTTGCTAACTGGCTGGCTTGAATGGGCGGGGTCTGGATCTGTTGTGGTTGGCGGGGCTGTATGAGTTGCGAGGATAATTAGGGGCCTCGTTGTTAGTTGAGTGGTTTGTTGGGATTAGGGGTTTCTTGCCTTGGCGCTTGACCTTTGATTTGGCACAAGAATACATACAACACATTTTATCTTTTGATAACCAATCCTGCAGATAAGCCGTCTTTCCCTGCAGCAGAAGCCATGCTCCATGCTCCATTGCCTATGTTTATGAATAATTTCATACCTTTTTCTTCCTTTGTCTGATTTGGAGTTAGCATCTTAATACATTACATTTGGATGGCAAGATGACCACAACCCCTCAATTCCCAAAAGAAACGGGACCCACTACCCTACAGGTGAAAAAGAGAGGGGTCAAGGGGGGGCAATGGGAAGGGTCCCATGTAATTCAATTTCTCTCACATTGGGGAATTGGACGTATAATGGTGAGCAGGATGTGCACTGTCTCCATCTAGGATTATCAAACACCCCGTGTAAATAAGACGAGATCACACATAAGACAAGTGGAACAAGTGTGTTTGCACTTGTGAAATATGTACTCTGCACGTAAGAATCTTGTCGTTTTTTGAGATTTTAATGGTGTGATGTAAAACTACGTCCGTCCACATGAGAGCAAATATAGAAACGGGAACATTTTTCTTATGAGGAAAAAAGGACACATCAGGTTGCCCAGAATTGATCTTACTTCTGTGTCACTGACTCTTATAAGTTTAAAATAAAGTTTCCAGGTGGCCTTAAAAAGTGTGTCATATTAAAAATAACAGGAGTGGTGTTTTATTTATGGAACGTTCTGTTCTGCGGCACAAGAAACCCTCCAGCGTGCTGCCAGGTTTGACGGTTACAAGAAGTGAAGGGGTAGGTCCAGAAAAGCAGGCATATTGAGTTGCATCCGCATGTTCTGCATGTGTGTGTGTGTGTGGATGGTAACTTCAAAACACATCATTTGATAATGTCATGGGCTTGACTTGAATTTTATGCATCAATATAAAAAAACCACAAGATTTGCTTCAGGGAGCATCAGAGATCTCAGAGGGGTTGGAGTACAGCACTGCAGATATGTGATCAGTGATGAGGCATCAATTGGCAAGGTGTGAAACACTGCTCACTTAACACTTTCTGTTAACACGCACAGCCTGTCAATGAATTAAAAGCTTACAACCCTGGGCAGTGACAGACACACACACACACACACACACACACACACACACACACACACACACATGCTCACACACACGTATAGTAAACTCTTCTGTCACTTTGATTTAACCTTGTAAAATAGTTCCACCCAGGATTTTCTGAGCTGAGAAGGTTTTCTAGCCTGACATGTGACGGGTGAGTTAATTAAGACAGTGACATTATTAAAGCTGATAGCAACTGCAGCGTGTTTTTATTAATTCACCATCTGACCTTTACTCTGGATCCAAGCTAACACCTGATATCTTTACAATTACTGCATCATACCCTGGAAACATCCTGAGGAGAAGGAGAAAGCAAGATTTCAGCTTTTAAAAATCGCTCACAAAAGTGTCAATAAGGGTTCAGGTTTTTTTCTCTGTTTCCTTCTCACACAGCGCACCACATGCAGCAGTGGAAATGCTTTAAAAAAAAAATAAATAAATAAGGAAAGCAATTCACAATCTCCACATACACACAGACATGCAGACAGTCTTTATTGTGAGGTAAGTGAAAGGTGTAAAATAAAACAGCATTTAGTTTGAATATTACTTTTGATAAATTGTCAGGAACATACAGGAAATAAGGCATTTATATCGCCTAATAGACTAAAAGTAATGTTCAAACCCATATACGGCTCAGCTTGAATAGCTCATAGCCTGCAATAATAAGCTGTGAAGTTATCGATTGATTGAACTCCATTTTTACACAATATGAGGCCTCAAGCAATGCTCTTAAGAGCAACTGAGACTCAAAGGGCGATGATGACAAACAATGCTGCCAGAATCACAATCCCTAGACAATCCTATGACTTTGCCTGTAGCCAAAAGTCGTGAAATTACAGTTTGTTATACGTTGGAGCGAATATTTTGTCAGCTTATTCTATAAAAGCAATCATTACTATTTTTATCTGACTCTTAATTTTAAAACTCTCAAATATCAGTCATCCTTAACTTCCATTCAAATCGACAATAATGGAAATTTTAACTCCAGAATTTGTTGGACTGAAAATGGAGTTGTTTATTATTATAACAACCTCACCCCTGATGAATGAGTGTAAGCTAAAGTATATTGATGTTACCATGCAGGTGATACTACCTGATACTGATACTGATGCTACCTGATACTGAAGGCGTTTCACACAGAATTGTGAATTTGACTCAGCAGGATCTTCTGATAATAAGCCAACATAAAAAACTTGGCTCCAAAATCCAGTATATTCCTATTTGGCACCATAATAAAATGACTAACTGTACAGCAGAAATAACATGTAAAGCTTGGTACAAAAATACTTTAGTCTCTTATGTACGATATCTATCCCAGTCACACGATGGTTAACTTGCTCCTTTGCTAGATAAAGCATTAGCAAAAAAACACTCAGACTGAATAGATGAATTCCTACTGCCCGTTTGTGGCCGCTGCCATCTTACTGTGGCTGTCATTACTGCGGTGGCATCTCAGCATCTGCTGCTGCCTGCTTACCGTGACAACAACAATCATAGTTGGATTATAAAGGTCAGACAGCCGCTAATGAAGGTACCTTTAATGGGGCAACCTTAACATTATTTAGATACTACATATTAGACGACTCAACCATCCGCCACATAACACGTGATGAAATGCTGTGTAATATAACGATATGCTACAAGCTAGTTAGCTTCAACAATTCAATGCTGCATTTAATCGTCACAGGCTAGTTACATTGTGAAATACATTTCTGTAGATATTCATTAAGCACTTTGTTTTGCTGGTGCAACTATTTGAAATGATTACATGCAGCTCAAGCATGATTATGCTTGCTAATAGAAGAACATTATATACGACGTCTTTTTGTTAATCGTCTGGTTTTCAACAACTATATACCATCTATGGACCACTCAAAGAGGGCAGAGATGACTTAGAACTATTATTATATACTTGTCTCACCACTGAAGACTTTCCTAGTCCTCTGCATGGCCAGTGAATGTGTGTAAAGTGTTTGCCCTCATACAGTGTGTGTTATGTGCACTCTTCTTTTTTTTCCCAAAAAGAACTCCACTGGATCATCCTGAAGTTTGTTGTAAAAGGTAAAGTTACTTAAATATAGAAAAGTGTTTTATGTCAGATCGCATTCAAACCCACAGCTAGGGAGATGCCACCGCAGTAATGGCAGTTTGTCAACTTCTGGTCTCTCGCTGGATTTATCAATAACTTTGATGACTCTGGGTTTTCTAACCCCTCGCACCTCTTCAGCCCACAATGCTGAACTCCATACTTCAGAGAGTCAACAAACCAATGGTTAACGCATGGTGGCTATATCCAATATTTATACAGTCTATGATTATCACAGGTGACAGCAGGAGGAAATCCCCCCTGTTAAAAAAGGCTAAACAACTGGCAGTAGGGTTGCCAGGAAGTTACTGTAAAATTAACGTTTTTTTGCTGTTGCTAAAATTTACAGTTTTCTACTATTTTTGTAAATACAGCAAAAAGCTGTGATTTTAAACCTTAACAGGAAAATACTGTTGAAAGAATTAACTGTTTAATACTGTTTATTTACACTTCTTCACAAGAGGTATATTTGCAGATTTTTACTGTGAATTGTAAATACTACACCTAGCTATAGATTAATTTCCTTCTACCAAAATGGACACAATACATCTATTTTCTAAATCTAGTGATTTGATAAATGATTCCTTGCATGTCAGGTTATAAAACACTATGTTTTAAAATAATAAATAAACAGTGCCTTTAAAATTGCAACTTAAAATGTTAAGACAAATAATAAAACTTCAAAGTGTCTTCTCAAAGCACATCTGTCTTTATTGAAACTGTGACAAAAACAAAGAAAATACACTTTAAGAACATGAAGGTTAAATAGGCAAAAAATCGAGCACAAATATTTACATTAAGACATTTAGCAAAGGCCATTTCCAATGTATATAAAGTGCATAAAAGAGTTTTGGTGGATACATTTTAAACACAGAAGTGAAAAAAAAATCTGTTATAGTTTCATAACTGAATAAACAACTTGTCCTCTGAGGGAAACTGGGTCCCTGGACCTGCACCTCCCTCTGATTTCTCCTTCCAGACTGAAACTGAAACAAAGAAAAAGTGACTGTTTTTGTTAGCTAACCTTACCATTCTAGTACCACCAGCCAAGCCAGTCAAGTTCATTATAGCCCACATAGTTAACCACATTACAAGAAAATGTTTTGTTTTTTGTCCCATTTAGCAACTGTTAAGATCTGTATTTCGAGCTACAGTTAGCTGGCAAAGAATTCACTCACTGCATGTGTGTCTGCCTTCAGTGTTTCTGTGTAATTTCCAAATCTAGCTAACGTTAATTTTACAAATGACTTCAAACTTAGTAAGTGATGGTTTTTGCCTATTCTAACTAGCAAAGCAGTAAGGCACTCACCTCTTAATTGTCAAGATGGAGATAGATGACAGTCTGGCAAAGCCAACTCCACTGTCCTTTCAACAATGTGGTCTCAACTTCTTTTTCCCAAAATGCATTGCAAAAACTACGGTAAATTACTGTTTTGTTTCCTTCAAGCAATAATACAGTAAAATATTGTTATAAACCGTTATAATACAGTAATGTCCTGTATTTAAACATAACAGGATCATACTGTTAAAATTTCCTTGTAAATTTACAGCAATTTCTTAGAGTGTATAATATAATTTATAAACTGAACCAATGTGGTGTGTGTTTTAGGGCGGAGTCGCTCAGTCTGTCAGGACTCTGGTCTGGAACGGGTTCAAGTCCCAGTGTGGACCAAGTCTTGAAATTGGTCTGGTAGCTGGCGAGGTTCCAGTTCACTTCCAGAGCACTGCCGAGGTGCCCTCGAATAAGACGCCGAACCTTTGAAACTAGTCTGATTTATCACTCTTTCATGTGCAACCCCCTCCCTCTCACGTCTCTCCCTGAGTTCAAACAAAGGATCCTGTTTGGACATATCTGTGTATTTCAGCTTGTGTGTGTGTAGCATGTCTTTATAACTGAAAGTAATTTAAAAGTAATTTCCCTCGTGGGATACATAAATAGATATCTTCTTCTAACAAAACAAAAAGTCAATACAGTGGCTGACAGCATTTACAGTCACATGAGCAAAGTGTATATTTTCTTCTAAGATTAATAATCAAAGTACTTGATAGAAATTCACGAGAGATACATGTGAGACATTACATACCCGTAATCAAAACACAAAATGAGGTAATACTGGGAAGAATTTGGAAGATGTTTAGTCATCCCTTCAGGAGAGTTCAGAGACGCAGATAATCTAAAGCCAATGGGAATAGATTGTTGGCCAAACACATTACAAAGCACTTAATGATGCTTTTACCTTGGATTTGTCTCCTATCTGTATTTCCTTATCCTGAGTAACTGATTGGATGACTGTTGTTTATGACCACTAGCCACATTCCTCATCCATTTTATTTTTTGTGTGATTTGGATGGGATGCAAGAAATAACGAAGATCAGAATTGGGCAACACACTAGAGAAACTTTCACTGGCCAGTTTACAATAGGAGCCTTTTGAGTCTGCACCCAAAGGGCTAGTCTGACTGGATCAGAGAGACCGGCTGGTGATGCCATTACTGATTCAGTGGCTTTAAGCAAGGTAGTGAGAAACTGAAAGAGGTTTTCTGTTGATTCTTTTTTTCTTTTTTTAGCTGGCCTAACCAGCTGGTATCGACAGAGGCACAATATTACACATTTTGAGTGTGTGGCTACATTGAAAATAGCAGGTTATAAAACACACTGAATCACTTGCAAATCACAAAAATAGCACGGCATGACTATTTGAGATGGCTATTTTTTTCTCCTTTCTTTCTCTAGACATACTGAATAAAGGATAAAGGTAAGTGAATGATTTTCTTATTCCTGACAGCAGAAGCCATGTTACTGTAATACAATTTTAACAAGCAGAATTGTTTATTTTTGCTGGGGGGTTTTTTCTGTTGAATTGGTATCCACAGGCAGATAGATAAAAAAAACAAACATGCATATGCAAGTGCTTCATGCTAACAACACATTTCTGAAGTAAAACATACAAACCCTTCCTCCAATGTTTCCATGTATGTATGAGATACAGTAGATTCAGTCTGAAAAGTCTGCCCTGATGATATAACGATATGTTGCAGAAAACTCAGAGCACCAGAGTTCTCTGAACCACTGAGACTGCTTTGCAGGGAACCAAAGGCATATCTGCAGGCAGCTACATCACACACCAGTATCTGTCTGGGGTTGGTGTACATCATCATGAGCTGTGTAACACTGGGTACTGAAACGCAGAGATTCCCCAGTGGAGCACCACTTCCTCCTCTACTAAGCCTGAACATATTGCATTGTAATACAGGGAACATGAAACCATTTGTATCTGCTGGAGTTTTGAGTCGTGAACTATGAAGTGAAGTAGGAGGTGGTCTTTGGTTGTTTGATCTGTGTGGTTATCTCTACACAGTACACTAAGGAAGCAAAGGGGGGATAATGTGTAAACAGTGTTAATCACCAGAACAGAATAATGTGATTTAGTCATAATGGGGAATGGGCGTAGCACATCGCACTTAAGAGCTGTGATTACTGACATCTCACCGAGTCCCGATGTAGCAGAACTAATTCCTACATACAAATGTACGTCTAAAAAAAAACCAGACACATTCCTCAGGCTAATTAATAATCAAACAAACCAATGAGCAGTGAAACACCCAGATGATGCGTCTAGTCGGACGACGGCAGGTTTCTGGCAACATTATACAGCAGCGTCAACATGGCCAGGAGCGGTGTTGAGCACGTCTTCAATCTGTTGAGAGGTGTGCTTGATTTCTTTAACATTCCCACCAGGCTGTGGCAAATTGAGAAATTCAGCTTTTTCCTTGAGGGATGTAAACATTACAGTGAGAACAAAAAGGTAAGAGAATGATCACACAAAAGGGCAAGATCTTTATCCCTATTCAAATGAGGCCATCGTTTAACTAGATTTACTGTGTTTCCTTTGATAATAAACTCAGCTAATGAGGTCAAACTATGAGAGACATTTCATATCCATGTTGATTTTGCTCCGTAGTCTGGAAGACAGATGGAGCTTAGACTGAATTTACCTATGGAGCAGACATGTTGACTTTAATTAATGAACAGTTTAAAGCAGACTTCATTCACATTTTATCCACGTTTGCATCCGGAGCAAATGACAATTAGCGTTAGCTCATTGTTGGCTTAAACTCCCAGACTGTCAATATTGCAGACGACTAAGCGCAAGAGAAGTGCAAGGGTCACAACTGCTGCATACAGACAATGGATACAGTGCTGTAATTGTATCTGCACTCAGGAATACTCAGGTCTAATAGAGTAGTGCTTCAGTAGTGCTTCTGTGTTAGCTCTAAGGAAGCAAAAAATGGGGAATAAGGGCAGTGCACAATTGTCACAGTGTACAATATAACCCAACAATTAGCAGTGCTACTTGCTATCCCAAGTGTCCAGAGTGTTAATAGTCTTGGGCAGGTTCCAGTATTCCATTACTGAATAATTGGACAGCATAGTAGGCCATCACTGAGCCCCTTGCTCTTGCCAAGGGAGAGGTGAAAGCCTTATTGATCCTGTGTCTGAATCTCTGATCAATCAACCCAAATCACCCTCCTGGGGATGAGCGAGAGAGAAAACAGGTGACAAAGGATATCTCTATGACTATGTATGTATTAATCACAACAGAGGGAGGAGGGAGGAGATGGGCACAGCATCCCAAACAGCCTGGCTCAAGTTTTCACACTGAATTCTCAAGTGAACAAGGAAGTTACATCAGAAAGTGGACGAGTGCGAGTGCGAGGACGGTTCGGTCAGGTGCTCTGCTCTGCACAGAGAAGCCACCCGGGCTCTTCAGGTGACATCAGTGGCAGAGGAGCCCGCTGTGGCTTCCTGTAATTGAGTTAAATAAATGATTGCGTTTCCAGTGGCGGTAACCACGGCCTTCAGCTTTATGCCTGGCTAGAGCCACAGCCGATTTAATTAATTTTTAATTAGGAGGGAAAATTGCAGGCCTATTCCAGCGGGACCTTTAAGACATCTGTGCATTGGAGATAACATTCTTAAATACCCTGAGCCTCCCAACAGTGCGGGGCTTTGAGGGCAGCGCGGCTCACACAGTCCAGGGCCACGGGAGGTAGATGAGGTGCGGGGGAAAAGTTTTTTCTGCCAGTCGTACTCGATGTGATCAGGGGGTGTGTTGATTGTTACTTTGAATGTCACCAAGCCCAAGTGATCCCTAAAGCCTCAGACTTGAGAAGATTTGGTCCATCCATCAGTCATATAGCTTCACGTCACTGTCAGACGCAGCTTTAATTGAATGATTGATTGAACTTTCCCTCCTCCTGTCACACACAAACACTTATACTGTGTATGCGCAGGCTGCATGCATTTAATGTCCCACACTCACACACGCACACACGCACACACACACACACACACACACACACACACGCACACACACTTTCAAACACAAACCCTGATGAATATGTAGTGCTGTTCTATTTTGCAACATGCCACGTAATCCCTCACACACTTAGCCCTTGCATGCTGCTGCCCAGCCTTGATGTATGGCAGTCATGGTGTGTAAGGATGTAGCGGGCGGATGTTCAACAGCCTGTTGGAAGATGTTTTACAGCCCTGGCAAGCAGTATGTTGTCACAATGTGTTCAATATCACAACGCATCAAAATTTACTGCAGGCTTCCAGCACTTTCCATTCATTGTACTTTATCGCCACGGCGACACACATTGATCTTGGCAAATAATACTTTTTATTATTGAACATTACCCCATGCACTCCATAATCAGATTTATCTCCTGTCCGGTATGTCTGCGCGGAGGAATATGAACAGATATCAGAGCAGATACAGCACAGAGAATTCAGTTATATACCTGATGTGATGATATCCGCGGAGAACACTTTATCTGAGAGGGAGATGGTATTTAGCTTTGCTATGTCTGCGAAAAACACCTGACCTTCTCTTAGCAATACAGACTGACATGTTCTTGGAGAAATATGTAAGCTGATACCAAAAACGGCTCGTATTTTATCTTCCAGCGAGTCACTAAGCACCTCATCATTTGCTGACTTGAATTTCTGACACGTCTTGGCATTTGTGAAAAAAACAAAAAAAAAACACAACAGCAGTGTTGAAGAAACAAGGAAAATCACTAAATCAATTTGCAATTAATGAACTCTAACCAGCTGAATGGATTATCATCGGAGGTAGAGATTTGTCCCTCCTCTGCAGA
This sequence comes from Labrus bergylta, assembly GCF_963930695.1. Classification (NCBI taxonomy): domain Eukaryota; kingdom Metazoa; phylum Chordata; class Actinopteri; order Labriformes; family Labridae; genus Labrus; species Labrus bergylta. Next base: position 5,090,120 of record NC_089203.1, on the reverse strand, counting down.
GCAGCACTGTATCTCACTCTTACATTTTGTTACATTAACAAATGTGTTTTTGGAGGGAGCATTTTGTTGGAAGAGCTGATGGCAGAGCATGGAAGTGCCTAATTAGGCTGCTGTCCAGGAGGCTGCAGTGTGTGTGAGAAACGCCCGGTCTCTGGCATTTAATCTAAGCCTGTCACATCCACTTTGCCTCCCCCTCAGCCCCCAGAAGCTCTCAGAGTGCGCGGCTGAGGGGACACCTGAATGCGTCGCTGTAATTTCTCTTTGCGGGATTCACGGTGATATGCCTCTCACATGACACCAGCTGACGTCCTCTGGGCTGAACCCTGCTTTGCTCATAAAATAATGAATGAAGCAGCACAGTATATATGCACCTGTGTTTGGTTGTGTATGGGAAAATAAAAATGGAAAGAGGAGACACAATGACAGGTGGAAAATCAGTTATAATTGGACCAAACAAGGACTGCGACCCGATTATTATTTTTCACACAGTTTTGTTTTGCCAATGACAGTCTTGTAAATTGAATCGTCTCCTATTGATTGCATCTAATCAGGGAGATGTAGAATGAAGACAAATACAAAGACAATAACAGTGCCAAACAGGAGGTGTGGCTGACAGGCAGAGAGAAACATTGAGCAGACTGATGAGACAACAAGAGATGTTTGAAACATGTGATGTTTTTGCAAAATCAGCTTCAAGTTTGTATTTTAAGAGGAAAGAAAAACAAGAGGATGGGTCCTGGTTTGGATGAGTATAGGTCTCACAAATCAAAAGCAGAAACACAAAGAAAAAACGTGAATTATATATTCTCTTTTACCTCTAGTTGTATCATTCCCCAAAGATTGTTTTGAGTTTATCTGTGTTTCATTTTTGAAAAATCTTTTTGAGGTTTTCCTCAAAAAGGAAGCTGTTTCATATTCATAGCTGCACGTTGTTTTCAAGTGTAGAATACTTAATCCAAAGAACTAAAAATGTTAACTGTGGTTAATATGCATTCTTGACCGTCTTGACCAAAGACAAGACTCCTTCTGGTGGAAAATCATGAGATGGGGTTAGAAATTAGATAAACATTTTAAAACTTAGCTATGCCTAACTGGAATCATGGGACATTTAATTCAAGAGTCTAGAAGAAAGTTCCCCTTCTACTTATGACACTAGATAGTTTTACTTCTTTTTGGAGAAACGCACTCACTGTCTTCACTTTCTTGCTGAGATATGGGAATGATGATGCAACTATCATATCTGTTTGTTTAATATGAGGCTAAAGCTGACAGGCAATTATGTTAGCTTAGCATAAAAACTACAAGCATAGGCAACCAGCTAGCATATCTCTGCTCACGTTTGAGCAGCGTTGCCTTCAGCGTTTCTAAGCTCCTTCAATGACACTCTAACATGCTGGTTGCCTGGCAACTACAAAATACCAAAAACGTTAAAGCATTTGCGTCCTCATGTGACCTAAACCACAACGTGTCATTCTACTATTTCTGTTTGTCTTTCATGTTTAACAAATGAAAAATATAGCATGTTAATAAGTGAGCATCACATTGTCAGGAAGGCGGATAATTAAGCCTAATTTATTCAGCAGACTCAGGTTGGCTGCTTTCATTTTTCAAGCTTAGCAAGCTGCTGCAGCCTGCACATGGGACATGTAAGCCTATATGACAGTGATTTCTCTATCTCCACACCTAACTCACATGAGAATGTATGTTTTAGGAAAGCCTGCTATATATGGTAAAGTAAATGTTGAAGATATTCATCTCTCAGATTTCAACCATTAATCCATTCCAAGCTTTAAAGAGCAGGCCTCTCTTTCATTAAACTCATGTGAGCAACTCTATTTATAATAGCAACATATGGTTTTGTTCTGAACAGAGATGTTTAATCTTGCAGCTTTGATCCACCTGTTTCTCTGTTTAATTATCACTGTTAGTGTAAGTGCAAGATTATAATTTTCTTTACAGTACACACAGCGAACGCCTTTCAGATTCTCTGTCTTCTCATATTTGGTTCCACAGGTAACCCTGATGTTCAGTTTGACAACATGTTAAGATTTAATGCTTTAATGCAAACTGTTCTGTCATAATCTTATTTGGGATTGTGACTGTAAGCCCTCTGATTCTTTGTTATTTAGGCCCAACAGAACTGATGTTAAACCATTTGTATGCAACTGGTGTTGCTACCTGCCTGACAGGAGTCGTTAAGTTCTGTATTTACTGATTCCAGCCTCATCATCTGTATTCCCCCTGTTCAAGTCCTGAGAGATTGCTGCAACCATAAAGAAAAACACTTTGCAGTGTCAGTTGCAGGTTTCCCTGTGTTTTCCCTGAGGAATCCCACCGCCGTCTCTAATGCTCGCTCCATGGCCAATGACCACATTAACACTTGCAGGTGTAACCTATAGTGAACCCTGTTAAGCTCATCAGCTGGCTGCGTTTACATGGTGTGCCGTCGCTGTGATGCCGGGCTGTAATAGATGATAATCACAGTAGGACGTAGGAGGGCAGGCCGATTCCATTTTAATAGCTTTAGATGGATGTGTCTGTTTGGACAGCGGGACAAGGAAAAGCGGCAGAGACATCAACACCTACTCACTGAGACTCTGGTGTGACCTTCTCCATAGAAACGAGGAAATGTCATCTCAATTAGGCCAATCACATGCTCCGTTTCTGTCACTGGCGGCCAAAGGGACGCTGCTGACGGGTTTTGACAGCTGGATACTAAGAGCTCACATTCAAATTGCTCCATTAGAGACAATTTAAACAAGGAAGTGGCTTGCTGCAACATACTCCCATTTATCCTTTTTATAGTGTGTCACATTTATTTGTGTTTGTAAGAAGACTTTAAATGGGAAGATTATAAATAAGTGGACATCCTTATGGTTGGAATAAAACAGTTTAGTCTGCTGCTGCATGGATTAATCTTAACATGTGACACCGACCTGCTCCCCAGAAGAGACTTTTATTTCAATCAATCAGGTGCCTTGTCATTGCATTTTCTAATTTTCTGTTTTAATCACTGAGCTGATATATCTGCATTGTTAAATCAGAAACCTCATATACCTGTTAAGCCGGATCGTTAATCAACTGGTAATCATTCCAATATTCATTTTCTCTCTGGCATGGAAAGCCTCCCAGATACTTAGATATGCACACACGAGTGCACACGCTCCAGCATCGACACACACACACAAACACGTACCTGCCGTTTTCTACTTCAATCACACACACACGCACGCACACACACACTCTCAAACATACACAGACACAATTGTTCAAATAAGAGCGCTGTACCCTCACATGCCTATTAAACAACAACGAATGGTGACCTTGGTTTCACACAGAATATGAAATAAGCCGGGCCATTATTTCGTTAATGCAGAGTACGTGTAGCCCTTCAAGCACTTTAGTTTCCGCCTTAACATTTAACTATTCTTTATTGCTTGCTGACTAGGCTCAAGACAGCAAGGTCAATTACCAAGGGTTCCCCTCAAAAGGTGCTTTACCTAGCTCATCATTTTGCATAAAGTCTTCAAAAGAAATAATGACCCTTGTAAACGCCAGGCGGAGGGATTAAAGGCAATTTTTTTTGTTTTGATACACTACTGTTTGTGATTTTAGCCGGAGCCGGGGAATAAAATGTGGAGGGAGAGCGCTGTAAAAAAGGGTTTAAGATCTGAGCGTATTAAAATATTCAACATGCGGCCTCAAACAGAGGGTCACTACATGAAAAATGTTATAGAGCGTATTATTTAAGGCTTTGGGAAAAGAATGGCCGTCTCCCCCAGGCTACATTTGAAGGAGAGTATGAGATATGTCAGCAATTCACACTGCAGTTTAAGTCTGCACTGAGCAGGAGATTGTAAACAGCAAATACCCATGAAATTATTTGTGTAGCCCCCACCCTTCTTAATGACATCAGGTAACACAACACTAATCCCCGCTTCACCCCCGCCCCACCGACCCACCCACCCAACACAAACTCCCTCAAAATCAACCTCATAAATGAATGCATGAGGACACAAAACGACACACACATACACACGTTGGGCTCATAAATTTCAAACCCTGCACTACCCGCCGTAATCATCCTGGTCAGGCATGAAGTGATCTACCCCCCACTGACAGGGGCTTAATCAAAGGTCACACATGAGGGGGAAAAATGCACTACTGTAATTGTTACATGCCTAATTTAGTAGAACATTGCCTAAGCTTAGGGCTGTTGTCTGCTCATTGATTTATGTTATTGCAGCCCTATTGACTTTCATAACAATATTCTGTGAGCTATTTCCCTCTAATGTTTACTACATTGGATATGCCTATTACATCATACACAATAAATGAAATGTACTGTACCCTCTCATGCTACTTATTGCCCAAGATAGAACTGTTTGTCAGAGACCCCCGTGCCTCAGCGGCTGTTATGTGAGGCTATAGAAGAGGGCCGATATTAGAGGAATGTTTCATCTATTGTCCTTTGACAACTATACCCCCCCATCCAACCACCAAAAAAAGGCATTTGCTCCTTGATTTGAAAAGCAGACTCAGCCTCCGATTTGAAGACACCCCGGAAACTAATTAACCGGACATTTAGTTCTGCTGAAAAGCCTGCAACCACATGCTCAAAGTTCAGCCTTGCACAACTCCAAAAAAAAAAGAAATCTTTATTAAGCTGCAGTTAACAAAAATGTCATTTGTGAAAAAGGGAAGGGTTTAATATGCCTTTCTGCTCACATTTAAATTTGTACCATTCATGGCTTGCTACATCTTAATGGACTTTTAAGTGAAGACAGCCTCCGAAAAAGGCGTTGTGCAATCCCTGAATTCTAATTTTTTAAATTTTGATCTTGAAATGCACCACGCAAAGACGTCTGTTTTGACTTTGATGTAAGCTGTTAAAAATGTTATGCATTTTTATTTGAAGATGAGGTTAAAAAAACAAATGCAGGAAATATTGCGCCGCTAAAAAATAGAGATGAGGATGATTGCCATAGAATATTGACTTATAGCACCTTCAGGAATAAAAAATGCAGAGCTATTGATTTACTATTTAAGTTTCCCATCGAACTTAACACTCCTTAACTTGACACTTAAAGGGTGAGGACTTGGAAAATAGATGAGAATCCACTCGGGCTCAGGCCTGCCTGAGTGGAAGAACTATCGAGTCCTACAGCTCAAACACAAATAGCTGCTTGACACTGCTAAACAAAACCCTCTCGTGTTCAACATCATATTGACAAACATCACTGCAGTCAGGCATATTGGCCCTGGCTCCCCTGCTGCTGCTGTTTTCACTGTGTTTGATGAAGCCTCAGTGCTATAGCTCAGTCTCTCAGAAATCACTGGGTGCTATCCTGCCTTAAAGGATGTAACAGAGCCTCTTTGCTCTGTCCTCTCCTTTACCGTGCTCTGCATTGTGTGTGACAAACAAATATCCTTTTCTACAAGCTTCACACGGACTGTAAAAGCAGAGAGACAGCAGACAGGCACAAGCCTCAGCCCTGGTAATTTGCCTCAGGCTCCTTGTGGTTTCAATCATTGTCAATCATATAGTTTAATACACTTCGGAAGGCTGGGGAGGACCGATGTCACAGCTCAGAGCGGCACAGCTTCCTACCTCTGCTCTGCACAGGAAGACGAAAACACAACAAACATGCACTCTAAATCACAGGCTCCTCTGAATATAATTACTATTCTCTGGGTAATTCTCCAAACCCTTTTGTTCCTTTGCATTTCGCTCTCTTCAGATGTGCTCATTTGAAAAAGGAGGCAAAATCATGTTCCTTTTATATACGATGTGTTTTCTCTACTGGACGTTATTATGGAACCCTTATAGAATGGTTGTAGGAATAAAAACGTCGTTGAACATAAAGCTCCAACACACCGTAGGGCTGCAGACACTGACTATGTTAATGAATGCTCCATGCAGCCTCATTATGAGCCGTGGAGAGCGGTCGTTTTTCTTGGCTATTTTTCCTGATGAAGTATTGTTTGCAATGGGGAAGAGGGTTGGGGTCCTTGGTGGGCTTCTTCAGTGGATTGTAAAGAAAACAAATGAGAATTAACAAACAGAGAGCGAGTGATTTATACATATTAAAGGTCTCCCTGTGTGTCTTCTGCAAGGTGTTGGTTCAATGCTTTGGTTTACCAGTCGGTGACAAATGAACGGAACATTAGCTCATGATTAAAAGTCTGTGGGCATTTTATGGACATAATTATGGCTTGAGTTTTCCTGCAGCTCAAGGGACCTTATGTGGTCTGAACAAAATCTTCGTCCAATAGGGAAGGGAAGAAAAAACAACCAGTTTTCTTCTTTTTTTTCCAATGCGAACCTTGTGGCCTACAAATTAGATGAGTGAGTGTGCCATCTACAATTTTATGCACAAGTTATCCATATTTTTACGTAATAAGCTCAGGGTCCTGAGACAAAAAAAAAAACAAATATGCTAATTATAAGACACTCACTCCAAATGTTCTCCCTTTCTCCCTCTCTTCGTCTCTTCTCTTCCTAAAAACCTCTTCTTCTCTACTGATTATTTTCTGATGCTGCAATCTCCCATCCTGCTTCCCAACCCTCCCCCCTGTTTCTCTGTCAGCATCTCAACCTCATAATTAGCCAGCATTAATTAGATGCACTGGCGTAATTGTTAATCATTGGTTACGCTGGAAACATCTTGGAGAACGCATAGAATGCCAAGCAAGGCTGGAAGAAAAAAAAAACTAACAGCACGGCGGCAAAGAGGGAGAAAGAGAGTGATACAAAGAGAGAGGAGAAGATCGTGTGCAGATGTAGGAGAAGAAAATGCAATCCAGTGAGAAGAATTCCCTCAGATCAGTTTTGCTACTTTTGCCCAAGGAGATGGCAACATACAGCGCTGATATCAGGAAGGTAGGTAATTCATTAATGACTCTGTGCCTCTCCCATCACCTGATATTATTACTTCTCACACTCCTGAGGGCACTTGGGGGGGGGAAATGAAAAACAAACCCTGAAACACGGCCCGACTCTTGAACATGGAACATGGATCGCAAACACGCTTTAACGGCCTCCACGATGAATGGCATGCAAAGGAAAGTCGTGGTGATAGTTTGCTCATGGAGCCCCCCCCCCCTCTGGTTATTGACACTGGTTTGCACCACAGCCTGTCCATCTCCGATTACTGTCTAATCAAATTCAGCCTCATGTCTGGCTGCTCCCGCGGGCCTGCTCGGGCGCTCCACTCCTGTGATAAAACACAAAAACAAGACACCACCGTTTCATTGTAGAACCAATCAAAGGGGACATCAAAGACCTGCATCGCCTCTCTTTAGCTATCACTCACCTCATCTATCTTTCTTGGTTTCTGTTTATTAACTTGTTTGCATTCTGTCCCTGTCTCTCTCTCCGCCCTCCCTCCCTTTCTCTCTCTCTCTCTCGCTCCATTTCCGGGTACACTGATGAAGGTAGTCGGGCTTAGAGTAGTCAACTGAGTGCAGGTTGTGTCATCAGGAGTCAGGCGGCATCCTGCAGAGGTTACATGGCTCATTCTTTATTCTCCATGTCAACTGCCCGTAAATGTTTATAGCTTTGTGGTAAGACCTCGGCTATTCAAATTATCTTGTCACAATGCATCCCTGAGCAGGAATAAAGCCCTCCTTTATGGGAAACTGTAAACAGTCGCTGTGTGCTTCATGGGGAACAATACCCATTTATAAGAGTCCAGCAGAGGCCATGTCCAAAGGGGACAGTAAACTTTTCTTCTTTTTTTTTTTCTCTCTTCTAGATTTCCGGTTTCCCTCCTCTGGTTTTTCTTGCCTTTCTCACCCCTCCTTTCCCAGGGCTTGGCGGAGATCAGGCCGGCTTTTTAATGAGAGCTGCAGCCTCAGTCTGAGCCCTCTTCTCTATGCAGCTCCATGAGCCTCGTAATCCGCCATCGATCCTTCCATGAGTTGTTGCTGTCAGCTTTCTGAAATAACAGAAAGAAAAACAAAGCACCATTGCAATTAGTCCAGGTTATAATTGGGTTTCATTACAGTGGCGGAGTTTGCCGGTGCATGACGCATGTCATCGTTTCCCTCACAGCGAAGCCCCTCTGAGAGGTTGGGAGTGACACGCTGCCCTTCTTTGCCAGCCCACATTCTGTCCTTCCTGCCAGCTCATATCCACATGCAGAACGCTCTCACTGCTGCAGCTAAAAACCACGGAGCCAAGTAAGCACTCCATTTGAATGTGACTATAATCCTAATTACATATGGACAGCCTTTTGGTGAGAGTTCGCCCACTCTCTATATATAAACCTATATCTAAAGAAATGGATTTTAGTTCTGCAAAATGTCCGCTGACTCGTTTGAAATGTTCAAGGACAGGCTCGGGGAGATAACCTTTCTGACGAGCGGCAGTGTTACAATATGCCTTTCAAAGCTTTTGTCCCGTCAGTCTGTCTCACCTTTGCGTAATTCATTGGACAACTTTTGCTTCTTTGCTCTGCCTTCATGGTGCTGAGGTTCTACAATGGGGTATATTTGAATAACAAAAGGAGTCGTTTAAGGCATGAACCACACACTCATTTCCTCTGGATAACAGCCACACAGCCTTATACTGCCACTATCAGTCTTTTTTTTAAATTCGTTTGTCACCACTATGAATATTGTTAAAAATGGGTTCAAACATCTTTTTGAACATAGATGTTTGGGTACCATTTAATACTTTAAAGGGTTTGTTCATTACTGAACTATTGATATTGGCACAACTATTAGAATTTAGACAAACTGCTCCAGCAATAAATCATATTTCTCTTTGCTAATTTCCAAACAGAACTGAGTTTGTACTTCTCTTTGCTTGATTTCCATCTCTGGTTCCAAGAAAAATAATCTCCAGAATATTTGAAATACTGGGTGAAGGCAGAAAAACCAATGTGAGACTTCCAAGACTCCAAGCCAATGAAAATAAGTAACATTTGGTACAAAAACTCAAAAGTGTTATGGAGGCTTAAATGAGTCTTCACACTCCTCCTCCCTGTAGTGTATTCAGAGAATTGAATTACACCCCTCTGGAGAGAAACGGAGAAGGGAAATGGAGTGAAAAAAAGAAAGATGGAGACACAGCGAACAATGGAGTTTGCTTTGCCTTGTGCCATCAAGTCAGATGGAGCCGATTCAGGCAACGACGTAGGAGTTACTGTACCGTATGTTGCCATGGCAACAACTAATCCAACTTGATGATGTGAGGTAGCCTGATTGTCACAAACACGGTCACCGAGACCTGGCTGTCAAGCTGCTGGGTGAAAGCACTCAGAGCACTTACAGGCCCTGTTCTTATTCTCTGCTTTCCTGTACCCTCGTCCGTCCAAACAGCCAGAGTCTGCCTAATAAAGGACAGGAAAGTACAGCGCACTTCTTTTGCCCTGTTTGAAGCGGGAGGTGTAAATCTGTGTGGGCTGTTTGAAGTGGCTCTGATTTGTAGCATATAGTCTTTGGAGCCTTTGATGTCAGAAAAAGGCAAAAGAAAGTTCACTGGAGCTTCACTATTAAAAATTGTTTCAGACTTTTATGTGCTGATCAGGTATTCTCTGTGAAACGCCCCTCTGTTTTCTTGTTGGTAGCTATGAAGCTGCAAAGCATGAAGGTGTTTAATAAAAAGAGAGGAGCGACTGATGATCTTGGCCTCTCCCATCCCGCGGGAGCTGGACGATGGGCAGCAGCCACCTGCCACTGGGAGCCCTGCACTTTACTGGTGCCATGAAAAGACAGAGGCATCTCTCCACAGGCCAATCAAACTATACCAACAGCTGGCTGGCTGCCCTCCTCAGCCTTGCTCACTCTTCATCTCCCTCTCTGTGTCTCTGCGCCTCAATCTGTCCCCCTCTTTGTGCATCGCTCACTCAATCCTCCTCCACTCCTTGCTCTCCTTCCGCGTCATCTGGCGGCATGATGGCACCACAGAGAGAATCCACGTCCCCTTACTCCCTCCTCGGCGACAAATATTTACCGTGCTGCCCTGATTTATTCTGGGTTAATGAGTTAAAGTTAAATAGCTATCATAGGCGTGATATTCAAACAGACATGTGCACGTGCACACACACAATCAGATACTTTTGCACTGACAACTGGCTGTCTAACACAAAGTGAACGCCAGCTCCTGACCTGCCCTCTAGCCCCAGAGGCATAATGTGGTTTATTATAGACATGTGAAGACTTAATTAGATGTGTATAATGCATGCTGTCCAGGGACTGCTTGCTGTACTGCTGTATAAAACCGGGCCGTGTATAAAACTGGCTGTGTTAACAGCCCGCATTAGTAAATCTCTTTGTGTGTTATGTTAGCAATGAGAGGCAGCTTGGTGCTCAAGCACTGCTTGCTCCTCATTATGACAGATATATGTTGCTTTGCTAGGCAGGAGGGAAAGAGTAGGGGGAGTGCAAGATTTCACAAACTTATCCTCCTCAGCTTTTTTAAATAATTGGCTCACTATACGGTAAGGAAAGCGTAAGAGTGTGAGAGGTTATAAGTAATGAGCATCATCATTAAACAAATACAACATGACACACCTTTTGGCTCACCATTTGACAAATCCGCTAGTGACAGCTGCTGCATCTGAATATGTGTGAAACTTCTTTTCTCAAACTCAGCCTGCTAAGAACTTCCAACACTCTTGAGAGTTTCTACATCTTGAGCAAATCCATCAGCCCGGCTCAGCTCTGCCCCAGAGAAAGCCATAAAGATTAGCAGTTAGATTACAATCTTTACTACTAACAGTCTTTCCAGGAGTGGGAGGGTGAAAGAGCAGACCAAAGCTGTGCCGATGAGGGAGATTAGCCTGGGCTGAAACAAGAGGGACAAAAACAAATCCAGTCTAAAGAAAGAGGCCATCCACACACAAAAGAAGGAGGTGAGAGAAGGTGTAAAAAATGGAGCGATGCTGCTGACTCCAAGAAATATTTATGACCCACAGTGGGCATAAAACTTGTGCTAGAGCTTCGGTAAACCAAACGGAAACAAAAAGAGGAGGGATCAATAAATCTATACAGGTTCACAGTAACAGCACATACGGTGACATTTGTCACATGCATTATTGGACAGTTGGACAGGACTGTGACCCTGAGTGACTCTGCCGACCCGGTGTTCATCTCCATCCTTAGAAATGTGCACAACCCACACAAAGTGCAGAAGGACTATGAAAGGAAGCAATGACCTAATATAAAAAAAACTTACTGCTCCTTTTTAAAGGATGTGGGTGGCCAATTTTTATAGAATGTCAACTAATCCCATGAAAAGACGGAAACAAACAGTGAGCTAGACTGTCGCACAACGCAGTCAGAGCTCCCTGAACTGTCTGTATATACGGCCTGACAAACCTTTTTTATTCCCACTGAGGAGGTAAATCTATTAAAAAAAAACAAGTTGCAAATATCAAGTTTCTACTTTTGAAAAAAAAAAAGGAAAAAGTTACTTCTTACAAACGTTGGGTCTTGTAGTTTTTAAGACAATGTATTCAAGCAAAAGTAAACAGCTTTTCTAAGGGACTCGTTCTGCGGTGGATGGATACACAAACTTGGTAAAAGTTTTTGCAGCACCCGGAGAGTGTATGCAGATTCATATCAATACTTTCTAGCATTACTCTTTTTTTGACATTTGATCACACAAAGAATGATACAGAAAATCATCAGACTTATTATTTAGCCTTGACTTATCATCAGTTATCCTGTCCAGGCATTTTTTTCAGTCCTCTGTTTCAACGACAGTTATGTTCACATACAGTATGCAGTATACAGCCATGTCCTTCCACTGTTTACACTTACAAATCCTACTCATATTCTGTGATGCTGTATTGTGTGCAAAGTCGATGCAAACATGTCCGTCTGTCAATAAGCTGTATAGTTAGTAAATTGCCAACAGACTACCCTTGTATAGTGCTTTTGTACCCTAACAAACAAAAGAGCCCAGGTGTTAGTAAAGCTGCCATGTGCAGAGATGGCTTTGTTGGGCGCTGTGTGGGATTCAGTATCTTGCTCAAGGACACTTTGACATGTGCATAGAAGAGGAGACTCAACTCATTCTACTTCCTACACCAATAAACACAAATGCAGCTAGTTTGAGTTCTTTTATATGATCCCATGACCGCTCAATACAATTCATATACACAGCATAAAACCGTTGCACAGGTATCTCTGACGTGATACACACAGCTTTTCTCATTTACAGCTCTTGTCCATGTATATATTATACAGTAACTTCAAATACAAAGATTCTTATCATATTACCATATATCACCATTGACATGATGATACAATAAAACCATTTCATTGTAATATATAAATTGACACATATACACCAATATAAATGAGTTGAATTAATTAAAGGAGTTATTCTGGTCCGCACTCTTAGACTTTTCTGAGAGATTTGTAACTGAGACTAATGTAAGTCCAGAAATTTATGTATTTAAGATGTAACAGCCCATTATAGAGAGTGTTAAATGTTCAAATGTTAATTAATGTTAATGTGTTACCTTTCACCATGCTTCTAATTACTCTTTTACTGTCCTGTTTTTTTACAATACTATATCATACATTACTCAATTTTTTACACTTTTATACATAACCAAAAGAGACGACAAACGATTATGGTACGATACTCGATTCGACTTGATATGGGACTGTAAGAATTTATCATTCATATTAATTAAGGCTGTCAGTATTAACTTATTGGTTAATGTTATTGGTGATGTGATTAAAGTCCAAAAGTAACAACTTTTGTTAAAAAAAAAATGTTTGGCTCGATATACCTTTATTTTAGAGATAGGAAAGTGGATAGAGTCTGAAGCTGTGGAGAGAGAGAGTGGGGGACCACATGCGGGAAAAATCGCCACAGGTCGGATTGGAACTGGGCCTCCGCACATTGGGTGCACACACCAACCACAAGACCACCACATCCCCCATGCATACACTTTTTAAAATACACGCATTGAACAGAATCATAATCAGAAATATACTATTTCCTCCCTGTCAGGGGAACATAGTTAAAGGAGCAGTGTGAAGAAATGGGAATAATAAGCGACATCTAATGGTCAGATTCTAGACTGGTGAAGTTACAGACGCTGCGGTGGCCTTCGAGGACAACAGGCCAGTTGCTGAAATGGCTTCATCTGAGACAGTTATGAGGTAGAGATATATTTAGTCATTTTATTGTGGTTAAAGCTCAGTCGTAAGATATTTATTATGAATTTAAAGCTAACATAAAGCTAATGTGATGCTAAAGTTACGGTAACATGAGCAGGATATTGTTAGCAGAACGTACTATGATATCAGTCTGCAGAGTAAAGTATCGGAGGTTAGAAGGAGAGGAAGGGGGCAAGATGGGGCTGCAGGAGGGCAATAAGAGGAAGGAGATCTACCGGCATAGAAGAAGAACGGGAGGAGGAGGAAGGCAACCCTCGAAAGGGACAGGATGAATTGACTGAGGTTTGTAACTAGGCCTGGGTGATAAAACGACAACGCTAATTATTACAATATAACTTTTCATAGCGTTTTCCAGCACCATACACTGATTGTGAAATGTTCCTCTGTTCCAGTAGAGTTTGTCATGTTTTGACAATAAAGAATCATTTAACCACACTTCAACTTTCACTCAGGAGCAAAAATCGGCCTTTAAATCTGAAATGAATAATGATTTTACGTTTATTTTAATAATTATCGATATCGACTGAATATGAACATTTGTATCATGATAAAAAAAATTGTCAAATGGCCCAGACCTGCTTGTAACGTTATTTATCAGACTATTTCTTTATATTCCTACCTGTTCTGCACAACATTACCTATAATACAACACAAAGTGGTATTAACATAGCAGCTCTCTGCATGACATCATTATGGTCTGTATATTTTGTGAAAGCAATGTAACATGAGTCTTTGAAAACATTAGCAACACCACAGATGAATAAATAATCACCTTATATGAACAGTATCATGAGGAGATATTTTGACACTTTAAAATCATGTTATTGTTGTAGAGGTGTTTGGGGAAACACCAGACAGCATACAATTCATAGTCTGCACTGTCATTACCATATTCATATACTTATTTATTCAAACATATTTATATACATATTTTATCATAGACTACACCAAGACATCACCTTGGAGGAGCACAGAGGGCTCACTAGAAATTCCTCCGGAGGCAGCCGGGTGGATCTTTGATGATTTGATGATGCAGCAAAGCGCGGGTGTGGTGCCCCAATTTTGGCAAGGGGTACCATGGTGTGTAACCGTAGAGACATGCCTACAGGACCGAGAGGGGAAATGCTTTGGCATGCAACCTGCAGACTGTGTGAGCCCATTACCACACTTCTCCCAGTACTGCCTCGAGGAAGCTTTTTACACATTCACAGGCAGGACATTAGTCCGATAGGTGAAACCAGAGAGCCTGGGGATGACCACCAGGAGCACCATTATGCTGCTGATAGACATTTCATCTATTGGCAGCATGGCTCTTTAGGATAGGGAAAGAGACTTGTCATACCCATGCGGCAACCTCCGGTCCTGAAAATGAAGCCAATGCAGCGGTGCAAAATCCTGTGTATGTCATGATTCCTGTTTTTAATCATGTCTTTAGATATGTTCCTGCCTCTGTGTGTTTCCCTCCAGTTTTGATTGCCCTCATCTATGTCTTGTTAGTCTCACCTGTGTTTGATTACCTGGTCTATTTAGTCTCTGGCCCTTTCCAAAAAGCCACAGTTGAGTGTGCAGCCCAGACTTTTCAGTAGACTGAACCCTCATGGTCATTTTTCTGGTCCACCTCAGTAGACTGAACATTTCAGCATAGATACTAACTTCCACGTTTCATTCAGTATGGTTTGGATGCACCTTTCAGGAAATGGGTTGTATTTTACCACCCAAAATGCTGTGTGAAATTAAACGTAAAATGTCACTTCAAGTGTGCCTCCAAATCAAAACAAACGAGCAAGGATTAATTTAATCAGTTTTTAATCTAGAGTTAAAGTCCCTACTTAAATCGCTCCTTTTAATAAACAAAAAAATATAACAAACGTATTAATTATTATGAAACCTTTTCCCCTGAGACCTTTCTAAATAATGATTTCCCTATTTATGCATGCGTCTTTATTGGTTTAATTTACTTGAATATAATTACTGTCTTTCATTTGTACTTTCCTGTATGTACTGTATGTTATTTTATTATTTAATCTGTCTTTTACTTGATTCCCGTTGTGATATTGTTTTTTGTTTACCTGACTGTATATGTACATTACTCGTCTTGAATATAGCTAAACAAAAAACAAACAAACGGGGATGGACGCAGGACGCAGCCGTTTCAGATAACTCACCTTTCAAATGACGCCACTTCCACACTGACTGAATCAGAGGAAGTAGGAACAAATATCTGCCCACTGAACACTAGGTCCGAACAGTATACAGCACGGGTAGAAGGGACTGTCTACGGTCAGATTGTGTAGGGACTTTGAAAGTAATCATGTCTATAGGTATGTTCCTGCCTCTGTGTGTTTCCCTCCAGTTTTGATTGCCCTCATTGTCCTCACCTGTGTCTTGTTAGTCTCACCTGTGTTTGATTACCTGGTCTATTTAGTTTCTGGCCCTTTCCAAAGAGCCACAGTTAAGTTTGGAGTGTGGACATTTCAGTAGACTGAACCCTTGTGGTCATACAGTATGCATTTTTTGGGTCCATCTCAGTAGACTGAACATTTCAGCATGGATACTAACTTCTGGGTTTTGTGCAGTATGGTTTGGATGCATCCTTTCAGGAAATCAATTGTATTTTAACACCCAAAATGCTGTGCAAAATTAAACATAAAACATCACTTCTCGTGCGCCTCCAATTCAAAACTCCTATAATGGGATAATTCCTCCTCATTTCTCTTTGTTGACTTTTATTGACGAATTTCAGTTTTCACAGCAATAATGCGTGCAGCCCTAAGCAGTGCAACAAGAGTGAGTGCTGTCAGATGGGACCCCCTTAGGGAGGTTTCCTACTGTCATTGTGAAATTTGCACATTTTGGTCCACTGCTTTGGTTTAAAGTTTGTGAGCCCTCTGGGGCCCCCTACTGGCCTGAGGCCCCAATCAGATGCCTTCCTTTCCTGTTGACAAACGGCGCCTCTGACTATGACACTTTATAACTTAGTTTTGTGGACAGCTGTACTCAGTCCTACAAGTTGTGTAGAAAAACAGCACTGAAAGTCATGACACTTACAAATGATAATAATTTACTATAAAGAAAATGATGATGTGATTTGTGTCAGATAATATCAAATAAAAGTTGTGGACTCAAAAGCATGTAAAACAGTGAATTTGAAATGCCAATGAGCCTCAGATGAGACCAGGCCACTCTTGTCCATGTAACATATTTATTATTCTTCAGGTTATGTCAGCTGTAGTTTACAAGTTTGAACTACAATATTAGCATGTAAAATACAACACTAAGAATAATGATATTTGCATAATGACATGTAAATACTTTTTATTTAAATAAGAGATAAACCTTTTGTCAGATTATTCTCTCTGAAATCGAAGGCACTGCTCACTCGTCTTCTCCTGTGAGTAGAGCAGCAGCTGCACAGGAACCTGCTTCTGTAAAAGAAGGAAGTCATAGCACATAAACTGAATATACCATTTCCTATTTCTTATCATCATGTGAAAATGATGCTATTTTCCCTCGAGCAGGAGTTACAGGGTAAGTTATTGTGCTACCAAGACAAACAAATGTCTTCTACTTAGCCAGACCTCTCCTGACATAGTGTCTGCAACACTTCTGATAGGGCGGCACAGGTAGGGGGGTCATCACACTCCAGCTCCACTTGTGAGCTCTGCATGTATGAATAGTTTTTTTTTCTCCAGATTTCACAGATACTGCAGTGAGTGTAAAACATTGTGTCTCAAAGAGCTGCTGTAAGTGTAAAACAGATGCATAAATATACAGTGAGTATATTGTATACACACAAATGAAAAATAAGGGAAACAGCTTTGTATAATTTGTTGCCACATTTTACCTGAAGCGCAGTTGTACACACATAAACTTCTTTCTGCCAACCTGACTGATGTCCACTAAAGCCTTGTGGCACTTGAGTCTCTCTGGAGTGTAAAGAAGTTTATACAAACTTTGCTTGGAAAGATTTTAAAATAAAACTATATCCAAGATTCCTAGAAAGATGCTTTAGGAAGCAAAGGAAGAATGTGCAGCTTTTTGATCCAGTAGATGTCGCCCTTGAGCACCAGCACTAAACCAAAACAAACTGCTGTTTTCTGAAGCCTCCGCTCTCCTCCAGCGACACACCTCCAACCCCTCTCTACTTGTGTTCGCACCAAGGAGTTCAATTAGAACGCACCATAATTAAGTACCATTAAATTGTTCTTTGCTCGAGCTGCAATCGCCTGTGTCCTGCATTGTTATGTTAGCAGGCTAATGTTAGCACACTTTGGTTAACTCGAAGCTTCACATGGGCCGTGATTTAAATACGCTTACATGACATCCAAATAAGCAGTGAGTATGTTTTTCTTCTTCTCTCTAGTCATTTACTGAAACAGCTTTATACGCAAGGCCGTCCTGTCCACATAAACATGATGTAAACACAGCTCTGACAACAACACAGTCAGTGGGACTCGAGCTTCTCACTCATCGTAGACAGTCATGACTCAGAGAGACATTTACACAGGATAAACTCGATTTCTGTTGTATTTATGTGTAAAATGTTGCACATTCTCCCTTTAACACTTTTTGTAAACTGAGCTTTTTGAGTGACGTTGTGTTAAAATACTTTTACTGAGTTGATTGGATTTTTGATTAAATGACCAAATTCGGTTTTAGCATGCAACAAAGCAGAAATCCAAATCACAAAGCACAGCTGTTAATTTCAAAATAATTTTGGTTGTGAAACAAATTTAAACTCAAAAACATTTCACATTTACCTTCAGTGGTCATGAAGTCGTTTTTGTGGAAAATTCAAACTCACTAAACAAACAACTCAATTAGGCAAAACTCAACACATGGGTGGCGATGGAGAAACCAATTTCCAGCAGAGCAACAACAAACTGACAACCGATTTAATTTGAGGTTATTTTGTATTTTAATTTCAAATGCTGAACAACTCATACACCTTACCCAAACGTGTCTGACTCTATGTTGTTCTCTCAAATGAGTTTGCACACACTTTCTGTTATCACAACAATAGTTGCTAAATGAGACAAACATGAACCCAGCGAGAACAAGCTGTGATCATTGCTTTCACAGGTGTGTGTCTATGATTGCAAGTGTGTTCGTGAGCCATATTTGTTTGAGCTTGGCCTGAATGTGACTGTCGGCTTGTTAGGTGTGTGAGCATGCGAAAGAGCGGGAGCTGTACCCTTTCATTATCCTGTAGATACATCCTGAGCCAGAGCCATTATTGAGATGTGGGATAAAACAGTGCAAGCAGCTGGTGAATTTACAGATTTACTAAACACAGGAGCGAGCTGACAGACAGACAGTCTCCTCATTTTAATACATGATCATACAGATGCCAGTGGAAATAACAAATTTAAGTATCAGTTAACTTCTGATCAAAACAACAAATTGAAGTGTCATCACAAATTTGAATATAAAAACAGAAAACCTAATTGAAACCAGAAGTCTATATTTTTTTCTTACATCTGTTGATAACCATCTTGAATCTTTGTTTCAAGCTTGTTACTGAAACTGAGTTTCATAAAGTACCACTTGAAATAAAACATTTTTAATATTAATTTATTGTTTAACATATTTCTCCCAACAGACATGTTGTACACCCAGGGCTGCCCCTGACCAAAGTGGCAGAATCTTTCATGAGCCCCTCCTGGCCTGGCTCACAGGACCCACAAAATATACGATTCCCCTCCAAATCAGTGCAAAACAAATTGAACGATGTGGACCCTTCTCCACTCCAGTCACCTCCATTGTATCTCGACAGTGTCCAGGTCCAGATCCTCAGGAGTCCACTCCTCATCACATCCTGCATACTTCCACCACCACCACTAGCAGTGTCAAGACCCCTCAAGAGAGGTATCCTATCCTGCCGTCGGCCTCAAGATCCTTTCAATAAGAAGAAGACCTCACCATAGAGTCTAATCACTTAAGACATTGCTCATTTTCTCTTTTTCCAAACTTGTAAATTATAAAAAAAACCTTCACACATCAGAGAGGAGCATAGGAGAGCAATGTGTCCATCAAAACATTAAACTTAAAAGATAATAAACTCCCGCACACTGTCTAACTTGCAAACAAACATTTATTGGCAACGTTTTGTTACTAGACCTTCATCAGGCAACGCAAACTTGTAAATAAAACAATTGTTCCCTCATAATAAAGTCTCTCCTGATTGAAATAAAACTATTGAATGGACGCCCTGAGCTGACGTGCATCTTATTATTTCACATAGTTTCTTGAGATCTCAACTAAGTTATCTCACATCTCGAGATAACAACCCTAACTTTTTCCGTTATAACTCTCACATTCTCACTCAACAGTGGCTCTTGACCCAAAGCAAAACAAGGCTCATGCTACTCTTCCTATACTTATTGAGAGAATGAGTCATACTGCTTATACTGAGAGATGCTGCCCCCCCCCCCCCCCCCCCCCCACCCCGCCTTCTCTATTATTTCTCCACTTGATTGTGGACACAATGATTTAAAACTTGAGACAAATGTACAACACTATTTTATCATTATTTTTTGAGAAACCAGCATTTTATTTTCTTTCTTTCTTCTTCTTTATTATGTCTTATTTCTTTCCTGCTTGATTTTTCATGTACGTGTCAATGTGTCTGGATTTTATTTTTGTGTGTTTTGTATGAATAATTTATCGAAGGTTCTTTGTTATTTATAATGGCGGATTAAAGTGAAAACTAGCATTTGTGTTGTTTGTTCTTTGTCTTCAGTAAGTGCTGCATCAAACCGAGCTCAGAGAAGTTGTTCAAGGTCTTGCAGCTGCATTGTTTCTTCTGGCGTAAATTTGAGGGTGATGGATATTGGCAAACAACCAGGACCTTCACTGTTCAATCTCATAAAACATGTTTTCACAAGAGAAGAGCTGGCTTTTAAAATCACTCACATCTCTGTTTTACAATTTAATTGGAAAGAAATCAGCAAAACAGTTTTCAATGGAGCAGACTGTCATTGTCTGTTTGGGTTTGTGTGCAGCTCGGTGACGGCCGTCTCTGAGGAGCCCTGAACGAGCCGTTGATTAGATTAATAAGGCAGCAGATTGAATGTGGTGGTGTGTTTGGTTTACAGGTCGTTCTCAGAGTCGTCCTTTCCCTCTGTGGTCTCTGTACGGGACCGGGCAGTAAAGCCGTTTGTTGTCTGCTGAAGATACTGATTGGTCCCATGGGTGCTAATGTGGTTAGCTCACTTCCAGCAAACAGGCAGGCATGTTGCAGTGAGATCTCCCGTCGGTTTCTACATGTGATACATGTTTCACTACAGCATCTTATTAAGCCTGCACAAAACACATGAAACCTGGGGGGACGATCTGGAATTTACTGCTGACGCCGCCTGAGCATCGCTGCTTTCCTTTGATATTTCTGCAGAACAATGAAAGTGCAAAAAACATCTAACATGGATTTCTAATATCCTGCTGTTGATATTGCCTTGCTGTTATCAAGGTCCACTGTGGCTGTGCAAAACATTTTTTTCCATGAGATAATGGAATAATGTCTCACAGTAGCCTCCATTCCTCATTTCTTTTTCTGTATAATCACTGACATGACATGATATAATGTGACAAATGAAAAATATCACATTTCAAAGCGACCAACAGCTCGCATTTATCATCGTTTGAGGAAATACCCAAAGGGTGACGCTGCAGTGCTTACCTGAGACTGTAGCCTATTGATCTCGGCTGGCAACCCTCACTGTACTCTGTTCATCCTGTCCTGGCTGAGGTCTCGCACAAACAGAGCCGTCAATCACTGCCTCCGAGCACCGCTGGCATCAGCCTCGACGTTAAGCTAACAATATCATTTGCCTCAAAAGTCACTTTTCTGTAAAACCACAGGAGCATTCACGAGGGAATCCTCTTTCATTCACCCTCTAAAGAAGCAGAATTCAATTTAAGTCATAATTAAAGTTGAAGTGGAAGCAGTTTAACCTTCCTGGAGCTCTACTTCTGCTTACAACAGCCATTTAAAATACAAAACCTCTAATGCATGCAGCCGTTATACATTAAAATTCTGTGTACTGTGTAAACATGGCTGCCTGGTGGTGTGAGGGTGTCAATGAATATGTATCGACGCATGCTGGGTTAAGTATCCAGCTCAAGGTCAGGGTAACAATGTCACCATGTCAGGAATCCTGATCAGCGCTTCTCTCTTACTGGAGCAATATCTAGAAATAATATTGACACCTTAAACAACTGATGAATTCATTTGGAGCAGGAAACAAAAATCCATCTCCAATGATTTCCCCATCAGTAAAAAACTGAATGTGGGCATTAATAATTCATCTGGATTCAGAGGGAATTGATCCGCAGAGATGGTAGAGTCCTGACAGTTGGGATTGGAGGGTGAGAAGAATTGCTCCTGCATGTACAATGTAAACTCTGCACATTTTTATATATAGACATGAACATATGCAACACTAAGATGCACAAAAAAAAAACATGAATTTCTTCCCCTTTGCTATGAAACTTCAGCCCTGAAATAGTTCGCGCACATACAATAAAAGGTGGGAAAAAAACAACATCTGGCATATTGCTTTTTGAAAATCAAAACAACCACACATTAATGTCAAGATAAATTGGATCATGAAATAATGATGATGCTTTTTAAACTCCCAAATTCGCATTAGGTATTGAGTTAGCATTCCAATCCTGGGTGTATTCAGCAGCGCCCCATTTCTGCTGCAGTTAAATGGTGCCTCGCTGTCTTGGTATCGTTGGGCTTTTGCTTTGAATTGAGTTTATCCAATTATCTTGCAGGTGTGACATCACTGCAGCTGAAGAAAGCCTAGGAGGCAGAGAAAAGTGCTGCCGGTTGAATGAGAGATAAGCAAATGTAAAAAGATGCAAATGGAGAAAAGTTATTTTGAATTTTTTTTTCTGAATGTCTGAGCTAATTGGTCGCTAGAGAAGATGCTGATGCAGAGGTTTTTGCAGGCTGCCGCAGAGCCACCCACTCTGCGACTTGCACAAAAAACTCAGAGGCGAGCATGTGCACTAACCAGCACACATGAACACATTTGGCAAAGCTGTAGTGACACCCTCCTTTGGTAACTTAACAATACTCTATTGTTGCTCTGTTCACATTTTGCGAATTAGAGACACATTTGATGTCATTGTGGTTTTGTCTTCCATTTTATTCCTCTTGCCAGTGTTCTTTTTCTTGCACAGTATTTTTTAAAGCTGACATTAGCACACCTAAATGTCCCGCTTTCTCCTTCTAGGAATCATCTGAATCTCTCACCTGCCATTAGCCAACATGGCCTGTCTGCCTGAGTTACATTTCACAGACAGGAGATGCAGAACTGCACTCTCCACAACCCATTAGAGACTGGGAAAAGGGCCCCAATAAGCCTGGGAAGCTGTGCAGAACATATGTGCACTCGTCCTCTCACACACAGGTGCTCTACCACCCACACACATATGCACACATACATTACAAAGCTGGTCACAGAGCCGTGAGCATCTTTCAAAATAGTCATCATACAGTTGAGAACGATGCGATAAAATGAACCAAAAGCAAATGAGCAGAGTTATAATGAGCTGCAGAGGGAGCGGAGGACACCTGTTTGTTTATACAATCCCTCACAAACACCATTCTGTTAATCACCTGAGGTGCTGATGGGGTGACGCTTATCTACATCACAATGGAGGGGTCGGCTCGCATTAAACACAGAGGACAGATGCCGTTCCATTTTGCTTTGGCTTTTCAGTTTTAATGCCTGCTTTTTGTCCGCCGAGACACAGATGCAGATGTTCAGTATTGTTCTGCACCTGCAGTTCCAGCCCATCTCCTGCTTGCCAACCATCAAAAATCAGCCAGACTTTGTACACACAATGAGCCGGGGAGAAAAAATAAATAAAATCTACCATCAAAGATAGGAAGACATCAAAAACAATTTCAATCTCGCCTCAATTTTCTCTCAATAGTTGTCTGTGAAGTACCTCTCTTTCTATCAGGGATAAAGAGAATCCAATACATATGTCTTATTTTTACTAGCTCTGTTGCCTCTGACGGCCTTTCACCAGCTGTGGTTACCACTTTATTTGCTGCCTCCATAAAGGTGACTTATAAGCTGTTATCACAAGGCCAGCCAGAAACGTCAATACGAGATTAAAAGGTGTGAGAAGAGAAAGGGACAGACTTCATTAAAGTTGATGTAGAGCTACAAACACCTATTGATATGTGTGAGACAACTAGGGGAAGCTGAGAGGTTCAATTGAGTTCTGGCCCCTCATTGACACCTATTGGCTCCCATTGATTTGTCCCATGCAGCAGGGTGACGGGAAGATTGTATTTAGTTCAACATTTATTTATAGACAATGGTAAAAAGATCAGTAGTGCCTCCATGGGACGGAGGGGAATATCACAAAGAAGAGAGTCATTTTCTTTAAAGCAACTTGTTCTTGTTCCTCGCTTCAAAAATGAAACATTTAAAAATGTATTATTCAACATGTTTCCTTAAATGTTTTTGAGATGATATTTGGACGGTCTCTGAATTTATGAAATTTTTATTTCATTTTTAAAACAAAAATCAATAAGCAGACTTCCTTGAATTGTAAACACAAAACAGACACTGACCTTAACTAAAAATCCAAAGAAACACAAAAGAAATGCCAAAAATTTGCAAAAAAATCAACCACAAAGATTAAAAATACATGTGCCGAAGTGAAAAAAACTCTGAGGTCATACAGTCATCATTATCCAACCAAATCACGAATGGTTCAAATAACATCAACTGTGTTACTCACCAGATTTTAAATGAAGGGCAGATCATTATCTGACTCATACTCGGCATTAAAAAACTCTAACAGCATGAGAGACAAAATGAGTTCTGCTCTGTCATTGTTATCAAAGAGCGAGTCTGACAGGCGGGATGGGTCCACATTTTAGTATAGCTGCAGAATAATATAAAAGTCTGTATTGAAAAACTAAATAATGATGATAAACTTTCACAAAAACATGAGCACAAACTTTGGACAATTGTTTCGTGCAATGAATCACACGCCTTCAGAAAGTTTGGAGAGCCTGCCAACGGATTTTCATCCAATCGCTGGAAAAAACGATGGCTGGAACGGCAAAAAAAAAAAGTTTTCAAATTTCATAAAAGAGAACAAATAACATCATAGTGTGCCAATGGTTATCTCTCACGGGTAATGTATTTGCTTTGGTCCTGTCCTAAATTAAACATGTTAATGTTTTACTTTTTTCTCATTTCAATGTATAATGTTTAGAGTAGAAAAGCTTTAACAGATCATATTAAAACTGTGTTGCATCCCTTACTCCAGACCGGTGGTGTAGTGCAGGGTATATTCAGGTGTAAGGAGTATACCCACAATTTTTTAATCTCCAGAGGGTATACCCACTTCTGCGGCTGTGGCTCATGGTAGAGTAGTTGTCTCTCTACTGGAAGATCAAGGGTTCGATCCCCAGCTCCTGCAGCAGCATGTCCAATGTGTCCTTGGGCAAGACACTTAACCCCTTATTGCTCCCGCTGCTTTGGCATGTGAATGTGTATGAATGGATTAGTTACTTCTGATGGTCTGACTACATATGAACCTCTACCATCAGTGTGTGAATGTGTAGGTGTGACCTGCAGTGTAAAAGTGCTTTGAGTAGTCAGAAGACTAGAAAAGCTCAAGTTCATTTACCATTCTGAATCCTTACTGATTCACACTATTCAGTAGTATGCTGCAATTTATTTTCCCCAGGATGTTGAAGGGACGATGTAGTTGTCTCAGCCTGTAGTCTGTTCAACCATGCTCTTTCTTTTGGGGTTTATGTTAATTTCAAAACAATCCCTACCCCCTTCAGTCAAGCAGCAAAAGTTGAGTGTTTACATGTAAATACAAAAGGCCCTTCTTTAAATGAATTAAATATGCAAGAGTAGTCTCACACGTCACTGTTTATAACAGAGGCCGTTTATCCTCTGCTGGATCGGCCCCTTAAAAACATTTAGGGGAAATAAATTAAGAGTATACCCCACTTCTTCAGGCACCACTAGACCGCGGGTCTAGACCTCCTTTGTCCACGTTGCTGTGCAAAAACTTGCTCTGCTGCTTTGTCAACTGTTACTGGAGCGCAGAGCAGAAAGGGTAAACTGTCTGTGTATACTAAGACTGTCTTACTGTAGCTGATTCTTTTGTGCCAAATATATGGGCGTGTTGGGCGGCTGTGGCTCAGTTGGTAGAGTCAGTTGTCTCCCAACCAAAAGGTCCAGGGTTCAATCCCCAGCTCCTGCAGCAACATGTCCGATGTTTCCTTAGCAAGACACTTAAGTCCCCAAGTTGCTCCTGCTGCTTTGTTGGCGGCACATGAATGTGTATAAATTGATTAGTTACTTCTGATGGTCACTTTACACAGCAGCCTCTACCATCTGGGTGTGAATGTGTAGGTGTGACCTGCGGTGTAAAAGTGCTTCAGAAGACTAGAAAATCCCTATTCAGCCTCAAGTCCATTTACCATTTGTTGAACTATGTCTCAGAAAACATAAACAGGACTCATCATTCCACTGTAGGAAACTGTCCCTCATAAAAAAAGAAAAGGCTCTGCTTTTTAAAAACATTTCTCGTGTTGAAATTGTGTATGAGTGTGACCAGTATGTATAAATGTAAGCTTCAGTAAAGACCAGTTCCCCAGAAAGGATAACTAATAAATTGTTGGTTTTGGCTGTGTCAAAGGATCAGCTGGTATTACAAATGTTTTTAAAAAGAGAGAGAAAAGAGGACCACCCATCTTGCCTTTCAACACAAGTTTTGGCAAAGAGTCAATTTGAAGTTTTGGGGAAACATCTTCTTTATGATTAAAGAAACTATTCCATGAAGCTGCACACTTTGAACTCTGAAAAAGCCCGCTGACCTCCTCTTGTAGTTGTTTTCTATTTCTAAATCAAACCGAACTGTTTCTGCCTCTGCTTCAGGGAGAGGACAATCATTATTTGCAAAACCGCATGAGGCCGCTTGTCAGGAAAACATTTTCACAAGCAATTCTGTCGTCGTTGTTTTTTTTTTCTTCTAGTGAGAACACTTACTGTTTAAAGTAAAAACATTACATGTCTCTGTAGTGTGTCTTAACATGCAACGAAAAAAATATATCACAGAGAAAGTGTGCTGCTTCTGCCGCCTCTGTGGCTAGTTACTCACTAAATGCGTCTTCATACCATCTCACGCTGTTCTGGTCTGGTTTTGGTTTTCAGCTCCTGACAACAGAGTGAAGGCTACAGCAGGTGAATGAGTTCATTAGAGCAGCAAGCTGGGGTCCACAACAAGCAGCCTCTTCACATGGAATAGCAGAGCTTCGCCTTCAGCTGTGACCTCCAACATGCAGAGATAATACGCCAGCACACAAACTCGAGGCAAACGTTTTTCACATAGAGACACACTCTTTCTTCTAGGCTGGGAGTTAAACAAGTAAGAAAATCTTGCCTTATAGCACATTGCCCCCAAATGTGCTTCCACTGACACTCCTCCACAACTTGCTCAAATATTTTATATTTCTGTATGAATATTTACAAAGGTCAAAGCTTCAAAAGTTTGGAAACAGTTGAAATAAATATGAAGAGTTAAGGTCAAGGTTAGGGAAGGCAGAAAACAAAGTCCTGGCACACATACTTTACACTTCGTGCATGCTGATGATTTCTGCCCTCCACCAACCCTTCAGACACAACATGTTCTCTACTTCTCCTTCTTATGAAAACAGAAAACAAATGTCCACCCTTTGTAACAAGTGTCGAACAGAACACCGGCCACGCTATCTCTCCCCAAATCTCAGGGTGTGACGTATTTTAACCCAGAAACAGCATGAGCACGGATACATAGCAGGCTATTAAAAATTAACCTATATTTAAATGTATCCTGATATAACCTAGAATCAGCCTCTCTGCTGCCATCTGCTCTGCAATGGGATAACTCAGATCATTTATGCATTGTTTGCTGTTTTTCCAATAGAATGAATCGTCGCGGATGTAAAAAAAAACAACAACAACAAAAAAAAAACACTATAATCTCGAAGGTAAACTGTGCTCTCTCAGATTGTGATTCATTCGGTGCAATGAGGTTGAGAAAAGCCAGAAAAGATTTAATCTTTTACCACAACCAGATGTTCTTTGTAGGTTGCACACTGATGTTTTCTCTCCGCCTTTTTTATTTTGCTATTAATGTTCTCTTGTGAAGTGCTCAGCTTATAAAAAAATGAGCTCTTTTCCACATTACTCACCAAACTTCTAATGAACTTTGCAATTAGTTCTCCTGAGTGAGAGGAAATGATTGCCTCCAAAAGTTGATATTTCTCTGCTGATGTGTACGGCCATTTTCCCCTGAATAACCCTGACAGCATCTTTAGTTTGGACTGGAGAGAAGTGCAATAACAAATCATCAAACTTGTTATGAGGTCCTTTTCAACGCTGAGGGTCATCTCTCCAAATATCTGGCTTTTTAAATTTTCTATACAAACAAATAGTTTTCTTTCTGCTCGGACCGACTATGCAAAAAAAAAAAAAAGTAAACATTCATATTCACTCTTAGGATAAGTGTCCCTTCAGTGAAAAGGGGGTTAGCTTTTTTTTTTATCCCATTTTGTGTTCTTACACAAATAACAGCCTCGTTTAACTAGCGATGACAAAAACCTTGGTTTGCCTGACTCACTCCAGCCTTCCTCCTGTCCTTGTTCTACTCGTCTGCCTCCACCAAATGGGTAATGGATTTTGAGCAAAATACCAGCCAAGAAAACCGGCCAACCAATCAGAATGTTCTCCAACAGAACACCGACTTACTCTGCATAAGACAGTAGAAGCAGTCAAACTTAAATATGAAAGATCAAGGACGAAGACTGTCCTTTTCTTTTTACCTGCACTTGCTATTAAAAAGGTTATCTGAGGACTTAAAAACTCTGGGTCAAAAATGCTGAATTTACTTTGTTTTAAATGTCAAGATTAAGAGCATAATTCCTAGAAAATCTGACTGTACTTTTTTCAAATGCCATCTTGATTATACTGTACATCAATTCAAGGTAGTGACAACGTTCTTGAATTGAACTTGCATGGGGGCTGTGTGCTGACCTTTTAATGAGCAATTGTATACAGTACTGAAACAGTGAAGAAAAAAAACTTCCACATTGTCTTTCAATTGATTTTCTTTCCTTCCCACAAAGAGATCTGAAACAAATGGTACTTACATATCTGCATCTTCCTGTTTCCTCTTTTAGGAATTAAGATTACATCCTACCGCCGCCTGCTGGCACGGAGAATTGTTTCCTCTCAAACATGAGCTGAACGTACGAGGAAGTTGGCTGTAGTCTTTGCGGTGTGCTCAGGTGCAACTTTTATGTCCAAGACAAAAGGCGTCATGAGGTGATGGGAGGCGGCGCCACAGTCGGCCTTCGTTGCCACTAGTTCTTTGCCGTCTGCTTGGTGTGTCAGGGCCTTAAATTGGTTTTCAATGACAAAAGAACAGATAGAGACCATACACTGTTTATCAAGATGGACAGAGAAAAAGCTGCCTGGGAGTGAAGCCATAATAATTAGAGATCTCCCTGCTTTGTGGCAGTATAAGTCATAAACTCCCCATCCTATGTTCACAGGTAGGTCAAAGGTCAAACTATAAAATGCACGTCACATACATTTATCTCCTACCCAATTGTCATGATCGTTAGTTATTAATACATTTCTTTTAAGTTTCTTTTTAATTAGTTATTTGATGCTATGAGAAGGAATAAAATGTCATGGTTGACAGCTATGTTGACAAATGCGACCCCTGTGGCACTGTGTGCACTAGATTAACAGAGTAGAGAAGGACAGAGAAAACACAACTAACAATGAGTCGATACATTTAGCCATGAGTATCTGTTTCTGATGACATCAATATTGCAGCTCTGCGAATTTACAATAAGTCAGCATCAGTCTCTGAGATATTCTGGCTTCATCAGGTTTAATGGAAGACAGCTGAAGGATGCTGTCCATTTGTATACAGAACCCACAGCTCCAACAATGTTTCCACTATTTGTATCTCTTCTGCTGCTGCAAAACTCCTGCTAAAGATATGTCATCTACCACTGTTACAGTGCGTACAGGTGCATGCTTTATGATAATCCCTTTTCACACTGTGTCTCAATGTCTGGTTGGGGTGTATGTGTGAAAAGAAACGATGGAATCTATATATTCACTGGTTATATGCAAAATGTCCTCAAGACTCTGGCTTGATCCGATGTGTAAATGCAGCAGGTAATAGTCTGGAACATTTACCGCGAGCCAGTGGACGGGGTGATGACAATGTTCACGTTGAGTGGAGTTTCACTGATTTGTACTCTTTACTGCACTTTTCAGTTGCCAGTATTATGTACCATTACAGGTGATTTGTGGGTATTTCCTTTTACATGTTGTAGTGAATCCAGAATCATTCACCATTACAGGACACTCCCCTTCCTCTTCCTACCTCATCTCCCCTCACCTTAACCAAACAAGTATTTTTTAGTCATGAGAGGATGTCTGACACAAGTGTGAAAGGCAATTATTGATATTTCTAGAGCCTGAATGCCTTGAAATTTTGCATTCCAACATTTACATCTAATGCTATGAGGCTGATGGTTATGGATGGTGGAACATGCTGTACAGCAGAGTGTACATCTCACCACAGACTTGCAATAAACATTTCCCTTTTCTTTTCTTTTTTAAAATGTAGTTGTCTAACCCTGCCCGTACTTAACAATGATTCATTTCCCATAATCAACTGCTTTTCTAAACCTTCTGTCACAAGCCTTGAAAAACAAAGGAGCTGGACACAAGTGCAGAACTAACAAACAAATATTTATTTAAACAAAAAGGCAAAAGTCAAAAACAAGGCTTCATTATCTAAAAGTCCAACAAAAAATCTACAAGGAGAAAACCAAGAGTCACAAGAAAACACAAGGAAATACTGACCTTGGAAACATCTAACATGGACCAACATTTGACAATAAATTAACAACAAGAGGGAAGGAGCATTGAGACTAACTAGACACTGGGTTAATGAATTGAGACAATAAACACTGAGGACTTAGGCTACAATATAAATAAGGAAACACTGAAGACACAGAAAACTTAAGAATAAGATAAGAAATGACAAAATAAAACAGGAAACACTAAAGACTAAACTAGTAAACAATCAATACGAGGAAACATGAATTTAAAGAAACACACAAGGGAAACAAGAAACACCAGGGAAGAATAAAGAACGATCATGAAAACTCTGAAAACACAAAATACTAAACCCGATCAAATTCTCTTCTAAAAACTTCTTCTAAAAACATGTTAAGATATTTGTTTTTACAGAAGAGGAACATTCTTATTTTTAGGAACATCTGGGTTCTGTTTTGCAGGATTGGTTTAACAAGGTAGATTAAGCCCAATTTTCTCCTTCATTTTCCTCCAACAAATTTCAGAAATATGTCAGAATTTGAACATGGTTAGATTTATACTATGAGGTATTACTTAAGGTGTAATTTCTGTCTTCACAATGACTCACCTTTTTGTCTGTACTCATAAGTCTGGCCAACAAAACTAACCAGCCCACATTTGCATGTGCCTTATTGGCTGAGATTTACATATGCAGATGTATTTGATTGGTTGTCTTTACCTTTTTGAAATTTTTACACCTTTTTTTTAAACCTTTTTCTCTATTTTGTACCTACCCTATTTAAACTACGTATGTTTTGATGACCCTGATGAAGGCCACAAGCCAAAATATGTTAATAAAGTTGATCTTCATACTACAAGTATGGCTGGAGCATGTTGACCTCTTCAAGCCTTTCACTCTTCATACACCTTGCTAGTTGGTGCCAGAAAATCCGATTCTGCTTCTTTATATTGATTGATTAAAACTACGGTAAGTTTTTTGAGATGTTCTGAAACAGACAACTAAAACAAATCATCACTGAAAGACTATTTGTCTATAGTAACTCATCATTCATGCTGCTGATGCACCAATATGTTTTACAACTGTCCCAGCAAAGTTTCACGGTGAGTTCTATTTCAGACATTTGAAGGGAAGCAGGAGAAGATGTTTCTTGGCATGTATTATGCATCCTCAGTAAAGAGACAAAGAAGTGCAGCACAAGACAAGAAAAAGTGAATTCCCTGCTTTTTGCTCGACAAGTATGTAATATGTTGATTTTATTCATGAATACAACTTCAAGATTTACCAAAATGTACGCTTTACAAAACCAGCTCTCAGTTTTCTATTAGAGAGACCTTGCATTACTAGGGTTCGTTGCAAACTTCAGATTTAAGGCCAAAATGATTATATATGAGCCCTCTGAAAGCTGTTAGCTGAAGGCTAACAGAATACAAATGCTACCAAAGCATATTTAGCTTTATATTACAGTTTTTAATCATACTGAGCCACGAATAGATATATCACCTCATGGCTATGCATCTGACAAAAATATGTTTAAAAATAATAACTGCATAAGAAGGAGTTACTTTTTTCTTTCATCTGCTTCAACACAAAGAAATACACACGGTGATATTTACAACAACAGGCGCATGCTTTTATCCAAAGGGGATGCAAACATTGACGTATAAGTTAAGATAGTCATCTTCCTGTTAGCAGCTGCTCTTGCATGATAACTTCTTTCTCAGTTTCCTTTATTGCAGTCTCAGCACTTTCCCTATTCGATTTCCCACATGGTTAGTGTGAAGAGATTAGTGATGAAGAGTTGTGAGCTTGTTTTAATATCACACTGACATGTTGTGGTGAAAACTATCGCCTTGATGTGAGTTATAAAATCAAACTTTGCTGCAGAAAACTCTTTCTACTCCTTTCATTCATCTGCAGATCCATTCTTTCTACAAACTTCAATTCTTCCTCTAACGTTCCCATCACACTTTTAACTGGTTATGAATCAGACTGAAATTAAAAGTGATGCCTCTGTTTGACCTTTGACCAAAACGAGACAATCAGTGAAAGATTAACAGCTTTTTTTTTACATTTCCCCTGAGTTTCACAGTGAGTGATACATTTGACTGTTGACAGAAAGCAGGATGAGGTTTTTTGATAGGATAACATCAGAAAAAAGATAAAAGGTACCACTTTGTCATCAGGGGGAGCCAACATTGACACAAATCGAAAGTGTCAATCAGGAACTTTAAAGGTCCAATCTGTAAGACAGCTACTGAATTAAATCATAAAATGACCAACATATGATCAGATGTGTTGAAGTGATGGTTTCTCTGACAACAATGCAGCAAACAGAATGTCCTCCTTCTAACTTTAGATTCCAGTCCGGGATGGTCTGTTTTTGTTTTTACCAGAGATCGTAGCCAATTTAAGACACCCCCATATGAAAGTTTTGGTTTGGTTTGACAGGCAAACGTCAAACCAGCAGGTGTAGCAGCAATGGAAGCTGGCAGGCAAATTGGTTCAGATAGAAGTGATTCTACCCGACCTAAAAAGCCTCTGAATGTTTCTAATAAGCTCCATGAGAAGAATAGTGGTAAAACTAGCATTAATATTGGAGATGCTTTTGAAAAATAGAGAGTGGCTAGACTACAATCAAGACCGATGCAGAGCTGGCTAAACACTGAAGCTTCAGTGTTCGCGACATGGCAACCTGCGTGCATATTGACTATAGGAAGGAGGGGGCCGGAGAGGGGGAGACAGCGCTCTCTAATGATTTGGACTGCAGTACCAATTTTTAAACGGAATGAGTTACATTTCAGTTCTTTCATTTTCAAAAAGTAGAGCTGCCTTTCAGTCTTTTTGTCAAAATTTAGACGGGCGTTTTTTAAGTAAACTATTTGTATAATTCAACAGAACAATTCAACCTCATGTTCAGTGACATTTGATCATTATGATGTGAGCATATGGCTGCAGACTCAGGCCCTTTTTTTTTTTTTTTAACTTTTTAAGTGTTTTGTGTGAGTTTAAATGTGCTCATTTAATAATGCAGTGTCCACCCAGCTTCATAGAGTCACACCTCACAGACACTAAAAGAACACACACACTTTTAATCTGAAAGGTAGCAAGCAGTCTTCTTGCTTGAGCCAGGACTGCCCTTTACGACTATTCTCCCCTGCTTCTTCAAACTGTATTCTTGTGTGATGATACACTTGCAGGTTGTCATTAAAGGCAGTAAAAGTAGTGGCGTGTTACATTACCAACAGAGCAGTTGTAGGTCTTGCTCAACAGCCCTTCTCTTCATTAAAAGTTGGTTAATTGACGGTGAACTGGATCTACTTGTGAAGGAGTAATGAGCTGGGAGGGAAGGTCAGGCTCACTGAATCAGCACTGATCGCTCCTGTGCTAATTAATATTAAAGGAAACTCTGGAAAATAGCACTTCATAAAAAAAGCAGGAAAAAGAAGCACGATTATGTGATTAAACAAATGTGGAATATTCTCAAGATTTATAGTGCATATAGGTTGAATTTAAAAAATGTCCCATCGTTGGATTGAAAACATGGTAAATAAACAAGTAAATATAATAAGCATCCATTTGATTTCCTCCTACCCCCTTTCAGCTTCTCTCCATTCGACTGGTCATGTGCATATACGTGACTGCCAGTCCCGCCACCCTGCAGTGAACGTGTTAGCCTGTTAACGTGAACACTTTATCATCCTCTCCTCTGTCAGCATCTGCTCTTCTCCTCCCATCATTTCTCCACATCTATGCTCTGTAGTTTTCATCTTTTATTTTCTGTGTTTTTTTTGTTTTTTTTACATCCTGGCTGGTCTCCACTCCCCTGTTTTTCATCTTTCCCCCTTTCTGCTTTATCTCCTCCATCTCTCCAGCTGTCCCTCTCATTCCTCTCTCCCTGCCCTCCCATCTGCTGATCATGGCTTGATCATTTTTCCCCCTTTCACAACGTCCTTCTGTCCTGATGTTCCCCTACTCCATCCCCTATCTATCAGACTTTCTCCAGAAGCACTCCCACCCCCTCCAACGCCCCAATTCCTTTCGTTCAACTGTTCCCCACTTCTTTCCTCCGTCTCTCTCTCTTCCTAAAACTTTCCATTCATCATTCATCTCTCCATTCAGCCAACTTCTCGTCCCCTGCTCCTCCCAACCCCGGTCCAGAGCCTGAAGCAGTGGGATCAAAATGTAAGGGAGATAGAGCATGAGCCAAGATAAGCTCTCCCCGCAGGTCACTGTCTATGTACCAGCTGATAGGAATCAATCTGCACCGCAGGATACTGCTCCTTTTGTTGTGTTTTCCCTCTGTGTTACCGGCAACGTTCTTTTATTTTCCTTCATCTTAAATCCTCGCCAAATCATCATATTCCACCTTGATCTTTGTTCCTCCTCAGTGACATCACAGACATTGAGGGGGATTGTGACTTTTCCCCCTTTGCTTTATTAAAGTCAGCACATACCACTGGATGGTCTGGAGAGCGCTTAATAAAGATCAGACCTGGCACTGAAAATCAGCTTAAAAATAAGAATAGAGACTCAAAGTTTGACCTCATCTCCACTCTTACCCCGAGGGAAGCACCCTCTGTAGGTTCTGCAATCTCTAATTAAGGCTTTCTTACATCTGCCTCTCTGAAGAGAGATATTTCTGTGTGCTTTATCATCCATATCCTGAAAAAAATGATTTTTTATCATTATATATAAGGCTATCATTATTTTCTTTTCTTTGTTAGATTGAAGATTGATAATGAAGGGGCTGCACTGACCCCTTTGTGCACCGCAGTAGACCAACACGGCTTCACATTCATTATTATTAGGATGTCAGGAGGGCACTGATAGATGTTGATTTGTGATACATAGAGGAACGTTTCCAGATTTACCATGTTTCATTTCATAAAATAAAATAAAATCTGACAGGCCCCCTAAGAGCACAGTTAAAAGTAACAGTTTGTTTGTAATTGTTCAATAAATGACAAAACCCCCTATAAATTAAGTTGTTTCTTTGAGACTGTTTTCTCATCCACCAACATTTCTTAAAACACTTATTACTGCTTTGATATTTTTTAGTGCTATAAAGCATTTTAGCTAGCAGTTTACGCACATCCAGTAGACTTACATGCCATCATAGTTTCTTTTGTTGAATCGTGTGTTGCACATCAGTAGAAAGAAAAAAAAGCTTTATTGGATTTACTTTGTAGTAAACTCCATCCGATCTGCAGAGTCCCTTTGCACCTTTAAGAAAAAGCTAAAGACCCAGCTCTTCCATGAACACCTACGCACTTAATAATATTATTGATAACAATGACGATGATGATGGTTCGGTTTGATGACAACGATATTTAGGATGGTTTAAAAGCTGATTAGAGCTCTCAAGAACAGCTGTCGATGTTATGCTTTGCCTCTGGTCACTTCCTGTCAGTACATGTGTCCAATCAGACTTAAAGCTGTGTGTTTGCACTTACTGACATTGTTTCCTCTTTTCCAGATCCTTGCTTGTGTTGTACCTACTCTCTAAAATGGTCTGCTAAATGAACTGTATTTACTTAAATGTGTCTTACTCTGAAACTTAAGAGTATACTTTTTTTTAACCATTTTATCTTCTTTTACTTCTTACTGTCCTTATGCTCTTATCTTGTATTACTGTTTCTTTCCCCTTAACCGCTCTTATGTTTCAACTTGGTAATTTTCTATCTTACTTACTTTGTCTATTTACGTGTTGTTGGGTTCTTGTGTTGCCTGGGTTCTTATGATGGTTCTTGTGATGGTCGGGTTATATATGTCTGTTGGGTATCTTGCTATATGGGTTCTTTTTTGTTGGATTGTCTTTTATTATTTGAAGTATTTATCGTTTGTTAGATTCTTGCTGTTGTTCTTCTGTGTTTGGTTTAGTTTGTTCTTGTTTTTGATGTTTGTCGAAGCACTTTGTAAACCTGTGTTTTTAAAGGTGCTATACAAATAAAGTTATCATTATTATAATTTTGGATCTATGTGAGCAACATTTGGGTTGTTTTATACAAATATGTAATAGTCATTTTTCATAGCAGCAGTGGATGTTGCTGTAGTAATGCAGCTCCCCTGTGACAGGTATGTGATCTCAGAATGATGCAAGGTTTTTGAGCATTAAAAACAGATATAACGTAGGTTTTGTTGTTGTCACGCGTTGGAAGTTTATTTTTTAAGTATTTCAAAACTTCCAACTTTTCTCCACATGGATGTACCAAGGGATTAATTAAACGGACTGTTTTAACTACAATCTGGTCTGGCTCCCTATCTTAAACATCTCAAGCACAGCATCTTTTGGTGATATTTTCAAACCTCATCAAAAGCGCTTCAGCCAGTTCACTCTTGGATGTGACTCGTCAGAAGTTCAGACTCAAACAGTCCTAAAACAGAGTCCTTATCAGAGGGCAATGACAATGCATGTGTCTTCAACAACATGGAATCAGAGTCTGTTCTCTATATGAGCTTGTTTTGTTGATAACAGTTGCTGAGAGTGAAAAAAAACAAAACCAACACGTTAAAAAATTCCACCAATGTTTTTCAAAACGTTAACATTTTCTTGGAGGAAAATATGACACATTTTGTTCTTTCCAAATTGTTCCAATCCTGGTTAAAAATCTGTAAAATTACCTTTCCTGACATCCAAGCTGCACTTCATTATCTGACCATGTGATAAATATCCTGTTTGCGGACATACTGTTTGAAAACAGAGGATCCCCCACCTCAGAAAGGTCACAGTAGAGGTGGATGGGAGTGGACCACACACACCTCCTGCCTCAGAGAGATTTATCAAGCCAGCTTTGCTCCCTGAAACACATGGTTAATTTAGCAGCCATTACAGATGACATCTTGATGAATAGAGAGGGCTGTTCACGCATACATAGGCAATAGGCATAAACACACACACACACAAACACACACACACACATACACACTCAGAGAAAGAATAATGGTCATTTTACGGGAGTCTGCAGGAGGACAGGAGATAAAAGTTAGTGTTGGGAGAATGATGTGTCAGGGTGGTTTCATTAGCTCAGAGATAGAAGACTCCTGTCTGTGCCGTCAGGGATCATTCCAGGGGAAGGAATGATTTTTCACTGCCGGAGATGGACATGTGCACTAACACAGTGACGGACTGCAGTCTAACTAACTATTAAGCTTAACTACGTGTGCAGCCGAATAATCCTGCCTCTGTAATTAGGGCCCCCCTGCTAATCAGGATTTAGGAAATTTGAAATGCTTAAAGGCGAATGCTCCACTGCACCGGCGTGTGCATCCCCTGAGAAAATAGTGAGCACAGCCGTGAGACAAGAGGCCATTGCTCATCGGTCCCCTCTCCCATTTATCATCATTTTCATCCCTTAAAACTGATATGTATTGATTTGATGGAGCTGCCCTCCACTGCTTTGAGTAGGAGGTTCCACACGTACCACAAATATTTGATCACTGTCAAACATGTGTTGGCTGGGTCTGTGACAAACACACACACTAAGCCCGGCTACAAAGAGCTGCCTTTTGAAACCAACAGATGATATAGAGTTGTTCTACCCACACATGCAGGAAGCAGTCCTGCCTACGGTTGAACGGCAGCCCAGAACCTGGAGCGGAGAGAGAATGTCCTTTATGAGGCAGCAGCGACTCTGTGCTCGTGCTTCCATCTCTGCGGCGGCCGCTTGGCAGGGAGTGGAGCAGACGAACAAACAGACAATAGAGAAGTCTCTGCAGAGATCAGCCTGCTCTGCTACACAGCCAAACCTTTCATTCTCCAGCCTCGATGCCTGCGGGGACACTGTAACCCTTTAATATACATTCTGAGAACATGGACTAATTCATTTCTCTGTGCTTTGTTGAATAACAACACACCTCTCCAGGACTACCTACGATTGCTATGAAAATCAAATGAAATGAGAGGTCTAAGAGTGCGCAGCATTGTAACAAATCCCCTTATAAAGAAACACAACAAAGCAAAGCCTCCGTCTGTCTGCATCGTCACAAAAAAAAAAATATTAGATCAAGCAGTCACATCAGATGCAAACCTGATTTGATTATCCCCACAATGGGTATTTTTCTTATTCTGCAGCGGTGTCATTACTTTCGGCACTCATCAAGATGCACCCTGAAGGTCAGACCTGATGAATTGGAGAGACGGCTCTGTTATAGAGAGCGGCCATTATCCTTGATAGTGAAAGAGATTATTCACTCTCCTGAGAGAGTAGAGGAGGAGAGGAGAGGAGAGGACAGGAAAGGAAACGCTGAAAAGGAAGTAAATAAAGGACGAGAAGTAGACAAAAATGAAAGGAAGACAAATAAAAATAGAAGGGAGAGGAGGGGCCCACATCCCTCAGTGAAGAGTTACTGTGAAATCCTGATGGCTGAACGGTGACAAAACTCCCCCCCACCCCCACCCACTTAAAGCTGACACCTCGGTGCAACTGTTCCTCTCAGCAGCAGGCAGTCAGGGATGATATCAGTGTACCTGAGAGAAGCTTGAATACTCCCAGCCCAGTTAGAGCTGACACCAGGAAACAGTCTCCCTCCTCCGCTCCCCTCTGTCTCAACTCAACATTTTTTTTTTCTCGGCGGAGATGTCCTCTGACAGGATTCTGCACTCAAACCGCTCCATGAGGCTGTTAGCCGCGGATATCCCCTCAGGCTGGAATTTAACGGGGGGAAACGCCTGCTGGTTTGAGTGAATTAAAATGAAGTTGATCTGTAACCTTATCACCAAGCCATTTGCAAATAATCTTAAAACATGAGGACATCCTTTTTTCTTTTTTTTTTTTACCTCATCATCCCTTGACTTATATTTAAAAATGGGGCAAAAAAGCACTGAGTTAAGCCAGCCAGCGTATGGGATATCCCATCCTAATAGGGGTCTTCTTAAACCCTGAGCCCATCTTCCAGTCTGTCTCTGCTTCTCTCTGCAGGCTGTGGTGATGAAGTGTTCGGCTCCTGCAGTGGTCCAGCTGTGTGCTGTGCATGATAAGGAGCGGGAGATTGTGGGGGGAAGCCTAGGGAGGGCTGTGAAACCCAGCTGCTGGTACAAAGCTGCAGGTCCAGAAGCCATGCTGTAGGCTGGGAGGCGAATAAAGGATTTGAATGGCTGTAAAACTCACATGCAAATAGGTGCTGGTCTGGTATATGAACACCTAGGCCAATGCATGAAATGACACGCATAAACAAAGGTGAGAGCCTGGATTTATCCACAGATACAAAAGTAATGCTAATGCATGCAAACAAAAACACCCTTATAACTCTGCATGTTGAATATCCATGCATACAATCACCCTCCAGATGCATACTGACAAGAACAGGATATTTTTTCTTCTTATATGACGCATCATAAACATTCAACCTCTAAAGTATTACAATCCTATCTGTGACATAGTGGAGAAAAAGACGGAAAGACATAAAGAGATATATTTTGGAAAAAAAATACAGCATCAGATTTTGGACACAATTAAAAATAATATAGGTTACATGTTTCTCCTATACTTATCTGTATCAATTAAACACCTCCTTTAATGCTACAAAAGAGAGAAAATATCCTGTATGTGTGTATGTGTTCATGCTTGTGTGCATGTGTTTGTGTGTGTGTGTGTGTGTGTGTGTGTGTGTGTGTGTGTGTGTGTGTGTGTGTGATGCATCCAACTCACTCTCAAAGCTCAGAGGATTAAATTAGAGGAGGAGTGGGTCACCTGATATGAACAGGGGAGGGGTGGACCACTTCATGGGTCACACTCGCAGACTCCATCAGCACTCGAGGCCTCATTGAGGAGACGATCTCGAGGGTCCGGGGAGGACGGGATGACCTGAGGTTGGCCTGGGGAGCCCACGCTGAGACAGGCAGACATCAGTGAACAGGTCACTTGTGCCTCTCAAGGGTGTAATTAAAAAGTTAGAGGTGTGATTTTTGCTGCGGCTGCAAAAAAACAATACAGTACAGTATGTTGCCAGAGGCTAAAGCTGCTGAGCTTCTCTCAGTGAGGACTTATTTTGTCGGAGTGAATACTTAACATAGAATTGATCTTACTATTAAGTCGTTTTTTTTTTTTTTACATAAAATATGTCATCTTTATGATATTCCTTATCTGAGGTAAGGTTGACTTCTTTTGCCTTCTTGCAGCTGAGATGGAGATAATAACTGAGATGATAAATCAGTCTCCTGGGACTGCAATCATTTTGGACAGTGATACCAAAACTTAATGCAAACAATGTAGCACTCCTTCATTTGTTTATGATTATGACCAGAAGATCTGATTTTTTTTTAGATGGGTTTGCATGAGGCCTTTATCAATAGTTATATAATAACCTATAGAGTAGACTCCTGTTTTAAGAACAACTTGACTACAAAGACAAAAAAGTAACTATGCTTTTCAGCAAGAAGTTTGAGCTATACTTTAAAAAAGGCTCCACTAAGAAAGACCAATACCAGTTTAAATGTATAGGCTAGATTTAAAATATTTACAGCTTCACCTTGCCATGAGACAGCCCTATTTTTGGCAATGTGTTTTTTATCAATTGTACAACTTCAGTATTCCTACGCATGTTTATGAATTAAGCTGCGGAGCATCTGTTCGGGTCAGCTGTATCTGGAAAAAAAGCTCAGACACATAAATAATATGAGTCATCATGAAATAAACAGAGGTTTTAAGTTCACTGTGGAGGCAAGAGGATACGTTTTATTAATCAGAATTTACAGAAAAATAACTTTAAGAAATAAAGACAGGCTGAAAGAGTGAGAGAGAAAACTTCTGGTTTTTTGGTGTATTATTCTAACAATATCGACAATTCTGAGGGACTAGAAGCCAACTCAAGTACTGCACATAAACAGAGTTTTGCAATACTTGATCATTTTCTTCTTCTACAGTGATGCCATTTGACAGCTTGAGCCACCAGCTATAGAGAATTTACTTACAAACTAAAACTGATAATCAGTTGTTTCATAATTCACTCCTCAACAGAGGATAAATGAGTTTAAATGAATTAATGAGCTTAATTTCCACCAGCTTCTTCATTAAATGGGGCCCTCAACCAAACTGATCTAAAGGTCAGTTTTCCAGTGATGAAGAGGACCAATCGCCCTTTAGAGGCGTCGAAGAAGCTCTTCTGCTGCTCCTGAGGAAATCATCCTGATAAAGTTCAGCTTGCAAACAACACATTTATAATGAAACGATGGATCCATTTTGTAGGCAGAAGTTACGGACAAATACTTCATATTAAACGTAACGTTAGGTTTTCAGGTATTGTACTTCACATATTATTAACATCATTTTACTTTTAACCCTGACATTTGAAGATGAACAAATAGTTATTTAAAAAAAATGTTAGAATGATTTTATCATCAAAGATAACATGAGGCTCAATTAATCTTTGAACAGAATCAGCTGAAAGAAACGTCCTGCAAAGGACTGTTTGTTCCTGTTCTGTATATGTCAGTTGTTACCAAGAGGCAACCTCCGGTCTTGAAAAATGAAGCCAAAGTGGAAGTGCAAAATCCTGCAGTTTGTCGAGGGTCCTCTTGAGGCTGACTCTAAGACGACTGGAAGTCACAAACACATGACGGGCAATAAAGCCATTTTTACAGCATAAATAAACATGTTTACAGCCTGGTACTAAAAACCAAATAGGTCTGATTAGTTATTGTCATCACTGGCACACACTGTAGGGGGGGTGAGTTTTTTCAGAAGGGCAGGCGATTGACAGGTGGGCGTGATGTAACGGTACATCAAGAGGCTTAAAACCCGCCTCAGCTCCAGCTCTCAGCCTGTCGTTAGTTTGACTGAAAGAGATAAGAGATAAGATAAGATAAGAGATAAGACACTTTATTGTCATTGTATGTGATACAACGAAATTTGGTTGGTGACAAACAGCCCAGCAGCAATCTGAGATAAAAATAAGATAAAAAACAAGATAAAAAATATATTAAAATATATTAAAACAGCAGAAAAAAGTTAGGCTGAGACAGGATTTCCAACATGGTGGCTGCTGCTGATGAGCCTCTGGGGCTCCCTGCAGTAACAGATGGACGACATCACCAAGGCTTCGTCCATTAATATTTACAGTCTATGGATGTTACTCACCCTAAATAAAGACATTAAATCAGAATTATACTTTTTAGCTCTTTTTTTAACACAACATATAGAACTTCCTCCTGAATAAAGAATATATGTACCTTTAACATCTGTGCCAAGGAAATTCAGGCTACCACAAGAACTTTTGCTTTAATTTAGATTATTCTTAAAATCTGTCTCACCAGATGTCTGCCAACTGTTTGGATGTTCAGAAATGAATCACTGCAAATGGGCAGTGGCTGTTCTGTTTTTCTCTACTTATGGAGTGTAATTACTAAGGGTGACCCCATGTAGTCGAGTACTCGACGATTCGTTCGTCAGAGCCTCAGTCCACTGCCAGTCTCATATGCTGTATTCATGTGCTCCACGGATTGGTCCCAGTTTCCGAGTTGGATGGTCGATCTTCCGACTTCAGTGTGTTGTTGTAACAACAGCAACAAACATCATGGATGCTGCCACGAAAATGTGTCTCTGTTACAAGTTTTATTTCAGAAACAAAAGTTGATGTGCAATACTCGAATAAATAAAAAGTATCTTAACATTAACTAAAAACAAGTCGGCCACCTAATTTTCTTTTGAGTTTCCGAGTTGTTGTTTTGACTTGAGCAGGTATGTTACAACTCAGAAACTCGTTTTTCCGATGTGTCCGACACCACATGAATGCACCAACATAGTCGAGCACAAGGATAATTCCATTCTAGCTAATAGGGGTGTTTAATGTCTAACTTTACAATGTGTGGTTCATAGCCTATCTTGGTTTGAATATCACCTTATTAATACTTTTGATGCAGTTCTGAAAACCACTTGTAGCCTACTTTAAATCAATCTCTTTAAGTGTGTGTATGAAGAAATCACCCCGGATTGATAGAAGCAGCATGTCCATGTGTCGATAATTTCATTGGCTTCCAGAAATGTCAGTCATTGGCACAGTCGCGTGCAATTGGACATCAGAACAGGTGGAGGCACCAGCTTTATAACAAAGGCTCTCATTGGCTGCTATAGGCTGTAATGAGAGGTCAACAAAAGGAGTTTTTTTAACAGTTTCGTGGATCGTTATGGATGTAACGTGTTTGGATTCAATCTTTCTCTTGATTTAAATCATGGTGACACTTTTTTGGTGGATTATTATGACCAGGAGAGTTCAGTGAATCTTCAAATGGTAAGTTTAAAGATGCTGTTTGTTTGTTTGTTTGTTTGTTTGTTGCTGGTTTGACCCGCACACACTGGGTGCTGTGTGCACAGTACTACAGTGTGTGTCTTCTGTATTGGACATGTGTAATATCGTAATAGGGTCCCATTAACGAAGACTTAATGAGTGAGAAAAACAATGTCCTATCATAGAGTAAATGGTTATTCCAGGATTAGATGGCATATAGTTTAATAATGTGGTTAAACTCAAATGAGAATATGGATCAATGAGCGCAAAAAACAAACCACAAGAAGACTTCCTGAAAATGTAGAAGTTTTCTTATTTCATTAAATAGGTCTACTTAGTCCAAAAGGAGCCTGGGCAGATGGGAAACAAGTATACAAAAACCTTTGATGAAAACCAGCACAAAGGCTGATCCTTTAGACATCCAACACGA
The DNA here is from genome assembly GCF_963930695.1 of Labrus bergylta. Taxonomy (NCBI): domain Eukaryota; kingdom Metazoa; phylum Chordata; class Actinopteri; order Labriformes; family Labridae; genus Labrus; species Labrus bergylta. The sequence goes on along the minus strand of NC_089203.1, from coordinate 5,046,409 downwards.
ACATGTCACTCCAAAAAATAGATCATAACTTTAACAAAAGTATGCATGCAAACTCATCACTGTAGTCATGGTAACTTCAAATTCATTATCAGTTTAACTCAAAGTTAGAATACATGATGTGATGACTCGACTCATTTGTGTTCATCTCATCTCAACTAATGTGAAGTTTTCCAACTTCAGAAAATGACCAAGTTGTAATTACGAATATGAGTTAAATAGATGCACCTTGTAAATAAGTCGACCCACAAAAAAGTTAGTAGTTAGTAATATTGTTTCATTTTGTGGCAACATAGAGCTTAGCACTACTGCTTTTAAGTCCCCTGTTCTCATCCTGGTTCAGTATGACGGAAAGGGAAACATAAACACTGTGATGGTGAATGGACTTGAGCTTGTATAGAACATTTCTCTTCTTCTCAAAGCGATTTCACACAGGTCACACCTACACACTCAAACACTGACGGTAGAGGCTGCTGTATAAAGTGTCCATCAGTAATAACTAATCCCAATTCAAGGATGACAAACAAATCAATTCATTTTACCAGGAACGTTTTCTTTTGTCTGTTTTTTTTTTTCAAGATTTATTTTTGGGCTTTTTGTGCCTTTATTGTAGGGATATGATAGTGGATAGAGTCTGAAATCAGGGAAAGAAGTCATTTAAGGATACCTTTCTAATAGTAAAGGACAGCTGTCATTAAAAGTAACACATGAACACCAAGATTCCTTCAAGTGTTTGTGTCGGCGTGTCACTGTGTCGACATGTCGGCTTGTCCCCACCCCCCCAACGCTGTAAACCTAGGGGAAACACTGAAGTGCTACAACTTTTTCTATCAGCCTATTATTATTAACATACGTCTATAATCATTATGACAAATGTTAAAGTAAGGCTACAACGCTATTATTTTTGATGTATTATTATAACAATACCAGTGTTCCCTATTTCATCATAGTTACAGTTGCTAAGGTTCATATTAGACTGATCAGTCTATTTTATACCTAGCTGTTACTTCTAATGCTACACCTCTGTTTCCCAATATAACTGCACTTTAGCTACAAATCTCTTACTGTTCCACCTCTCTCTCTCTCTATCTGCAGCTCCCTCTACTTGGCTAAATGTTGCTTAGCGCTGTGCTCATGCTGGATTCATGATGGGTCTTGGTTCTAAAAAAGAGTACGGTCTGCTCTGTTTGCAACGTGTCTAGAGAAAACATTTAATATGAATTGGGAGGTAAAGATTGATTTATTCATGATCTAACAAAAACCCGACCCTGATCTAAACAGAGGCAGACTGCGGATGTTCAGGTCAGAGCTCCTCCTTCACTACCTTGGATCATACCTACCTGGGAATTTAAAGTGTGGCAGTGGTATAAAAATATCTGTGCCTACTGCAGAGATTCTGCATAAACTAGCTGACCTCTTGCCCCTAGTGGAGGGAGACCCAACCTGACTTTCTTTCCAAATCAAAATTATTTTCTGCTTTGACCTGCATGTCATCTCAGGCCTGACCATGTACGAAAAAAACAAGGCTGACAGAGGACAGTACAGCCCGACCGATAAATCGTCCAGCTGATATTAACATATCCAGCGACGTTGGTATCGGCTGATTTCATCACAGATATGCGCCGATATTACAAGATTCATTTACCAGTAAAATAGCATTTCATTTGAGATTCATTGTTTTACACTTGCAGTTTTCTTTCAGCGGCAGAGTGTGCTGTATGGATTGTAACTTTTTAATTAGTTAATCAAGTTTTTACAGGGAAAATTTCACTCCTAACATTCAGAGGCATTTATTTAGCTATCATGTTATTAAGGCAGATCTAATCCTTAAACGAACATCTGCTGTAGTAGAGCAGAGGTTTCAGCAGCTGTTGATAAACTATGAGCTGTCAGTCATGTCTGATATGCCCCTTACCTCCCCCTCCCTCCTCCTTTCCCAGAGGGACAGAGAAAGAGAGAGAGAGAGAGAGAGGGGGAGGAAGTCACAGAGTTAATCAAAGGAGTAGTCTTGCAATTAAGTGACACTGAAAGTTACAGGATTGTATCTCAAATCCATTCGGCTTACTTCATGCCTGAGACGAGGGGCCTTAAATAGACCGTTGATTCTCAGGTTCAGTGATTAAACTGGTCATGGCACATAAGAACACAACACAGCCGTGTTTTTACACCGCATTTTCCTGTTCTTGTGAATTTGTACGGCATTCTGGGGGAAAGCTTTGAGCTACAGAAACACTGTTTTGTTTTGTAAATCCGTCCTCTGTCATGCATACAGAGATTAAATTCAAAAGGTTTTGTGATGTTCATCAGCTTCCCCTATGAATAATTCCAGGAAGCAACATTCAGGCGAAGGCAATTCACTCTGATGGGACTGAAGGTTATCCAGATGGATCCGGAGCGTGGCCTTAGTGTATGATTACATGTTTAGCTCCAATATTGATGTAATCCTCAAAGGGTATTACCCTGTAGCAGCCTACCTGTGGATATGCAACACAGGGCTTTAAATCTGCACCCAATCTCCCACTATCTCACCCCTGCAGCTTTCCCCATCAAACCGCAGCAATTCGGCGCACTGTTCCTGATGGGGTGCTCCTCTATTCTCCAGATGCAGTTGGACAGCTGACCCTCCAGCCAAGGTGCCTCTTCTAACAGGTCTGAATGTTTTATTCATGGCACCTGTGGACCAAAGTAAACCACTAGACCACAACCAAAACAAAAGGGGCTCAGTCACCTCGGGAGAAAACTTTCCCTGTTGTAATAAGACGTTGCATCTCTGCTTCTGCAGCTCTGTGATCCTAATGCCATGGAAACAACCACGCTGTGACAAGCAAATATATATTTCACTGGATGGTTGTAAATATAAACACTCTTATGCGTTACCTAACCACATGATTTGACTTTGAACATATTCTTATTTTGTGGATATTGTCATGGGTAGATTATTTCCATACCCCCCTCCCCCCAACACACAAGCACACACAAAAAAAGCTCTTGCTAAACTTGCCTCTTTTGTCAAACTGTTTTTAGCTCACAAAAGCCTAGGACTCATGGGGAATGATGTTTGTTAAAAAACAACTTAAACACAGGAATAGAAAAAATATGGTTCTGCGTTGGTTGTTTCAAAACATGACAAAGACATAAGATGTTGCACCCAACATACTGTTGAGAGAGGTCTGCTCCAATGCTGCTTTTGTTCTACTGTTTCGATGTAAAAGAGACAATACATGATGTTTCTAACATCTGCAGCGAACCTGGATGTTCTGGTCTCACTTCCAGTGTATCGTTACGATTCACCAGATCATGTTTGTTACAGCTTTAAAGCAGTCACCCCACTTTGTCTTAAGATGGATCTTAAGTGCGTTTTATTTTTGTATTTTTGTCCCTGTCCCTCTAAGAGAGATGAAGGGAGGTAACCATGCCAACAAAGCCCCAGGCTGCCCCCACCAGAGATCGCTATAAATGTTACACTTTAAATAAAAGTCTTAAAGTTAAGTGTTATCCAACCTCTAATCCTGCGGAGCTCGGGAGGTTACATCTAAATGGTTTAATTTTTTTAATTTATGCACGTTTTCTGTTTAGCTGCATCACTGACAAGAAACTGTGCAGCACTTTATACACCATAAAACCATAAAATTATTGTTTTTATGTAATTTAACAGATCACACTTAATATTTGAACATGTTAATTAGTGAGTTGAGTGCACTTATAGATATTTATTTTACCCTTTGACAGATAGCAAGGCTGACTATTTTATTTTGTTTTAAGTAGGGTTGTCAGTAATAAAGTGAATCGTGATTTTTTTCAGTTCTGAAGTTAATGATTCCATTTTTTTTATCATGATTAATCTAAGTTGTTTTGTCCATTGAGGCCTATAGTAGGGATAAGTGGTCAGGAGATGGTCAACCATTTGAGTGAAAAACATCAATTACATTTGATTTTATACATACTGAGAGTTAAATGAGAGGATTACACATTCCTGAAATCCATAAATCTAAGGCTTCGTTCATTAGCTGGTTAGCTTAGCATAGCATGAAGACTTAAAAAAGTGGTTGTTGCTGACTGAAAAACTGATACAAAATAAAACTTACTAGATCTAAAAAATAGATACAATGAACCTACAAATCCCTTAAACCACAACATGCTGTGTTTACTCCTTTATTTATTTATTCTAATTAACAGCAAGGCAAGCTGGGGCCTTTTTTTCAAAATGTTGAATTATTTTCCATAAAGTGTAGCTGTAGTTGTTACAAAGAAAAGAGAATGCCTCCATCACTTCTCCCACACTGATCTTTCATGGTAATAAGTGGATTTGAGCTGGTGGCACTTTTGATCACCAAATGTATCCCCCCCTCATGAAAAATTCAGGAATATCCCTCATGATCAATTCAGCCTGTGCGAATGGATCCTAGGTGATCAGAAAGAGTGCTTAATATACCCTGTGTGTGACAGCGGTGGATTGTGAAATGATTGAAATTGATATAACGTCAATGCTGGGTAATCACAGAGCTCCCTGTCTCTTCTCCTTGATCATTCAGACTGAATCAGAGTCCGCCTTTGATCAGTCTCTGGCGCGTTACCCAGGGACCGACAGAAAGAGACAGGCAGTACAGAAGAGAGGACAGACACAGCCATGTATTTACCCCTGCATTTCAATTCCACTAATGATTATTCACGTCCAGTCACTGTATAACTGCTCGGAGGAAGCCAAGTGCTGAGCCTTTATTATAGAAGATCTGAGTGAACATTATTGCTTTTGCTGCATGAAACAAACGCTTCAAGCAATTATAATGATTATCATTATCTGCTGAGAGACACGCTCGACGCAAATTGGCTCTATGTCAGTAATTAAGAGATGCACCCTTTTTTTTGGAGGGGGCTGAGTGAAGTTTTCATGCTGCTTTTAAAAATAAAAAAGCCGGAGGAATGCCGTGCAGAATTTTAATACGCAACCTTTGGGGGATAATTTGACCCCTTCTCTCAAAAGGTTCTACAATTGAATGTAAGCACCTTTCAGAATGACTAATAACAAGTAAGGAAAAAGTAAAACGGAAACTCTGCAGTCCATTTTCAATCATTATAACTCTAAAAGGCCAACCAAGACGAGGAATGAACTATACAAGTCAGGTCCGGCTTTTTTAATCGTACTTAACACGTTCTTTTTTTTTCTAATTTCCTCGTTCTTTCACTGGAAATGGCCTGAGATTGTGTGTGGCAGTGTGTAACGCTTTCATTTCCTCTGCATGTCAGGCAAAGACAAAGTAGCAGCATTAATGCACTGCATTAAGTCCAGGTGTGAGTTTATGTATACATTGAATTGCACATTAATCTAGGTTTTTATCACCTTCCACTGCTCAGTGGGCGCAGCATGACCCAAAAAAAAGAGGCTTAATTTGAATGCAATGCAGAGAGAGCCAAACATCAGATGCTGTCGTCGAAGAAGTTTTTTATTTTTGTCTGTTTGTTTACATCTGACATCCTCTCCTTTCAAACAACACCTGCTCCTCTCCAATCTTTCCCCTCACTTCAAATGTGTATTGAAAACTTAAATGTTGCTGAGAGTTTCTGGAGATTTGGCAGACAAATAAGTTTTTTTGGACCTGCTGTGATTTGCTTACCCAACCAAAATTAATGTTTAGGATGACATTTTCTTTGTGTATCAAAAGTGTTTGCGAGCATAGAACATGTGAAAAGCTGTCAGGGTGTGGATCTGCTAATTCTAGTGCTTTAAACATACTCCAGCTCAGGCGTCTCAAAGACCAAGACGTGCTGTCCTCATCAGAAATTAGGAATATAAATGTAGGCTATATGAGATAGACCAATTTGGTTAGGACCAGTATGCTTCTTCCCCATGATGTCGTTTTCATGTTTCAGTTTCTGTCGGCTGAGAAACAATTCAATCAAACTGCTTAATACAAACAGATTCTTTCTTTCTTATTTTCTTTCTTGAAAGAAAAGGTTCTAAATCAAATGATGTGTTCATGTAACAGTTTGTAGGGTCAGAGGTCAGCTTTGTGTGTCTATGTGGAGCTCCCGCTGTGCCGCGCTTTCTGCAACGTAGGTGGAATCCTCTGCTGTATTCTGCAATGTGTGCATAATGGACACTGGGCTGTATTAATATCTGTGGGCTTGATTGTCGATGACACTAACAGTTTTTTATAAATCCAAATCCAGTGGGTTTCTGCGTGTATTTGTCAGAACGCATATTTATGCAGGAGTGCTCGGAAACCAGAAACAACTTTGTCCTCTGTTCCGTTAAAAACACAAATATGAATCAGCTAATGCACTGATATTAAACTGTGGAGTTGATGTGCTGTTGTTCTAGATCAGGGCTTAGGTGGTCTGAGGTGGTTAGTTTCTGCTTCCTCAAGATAGAAACGCGCCAGCTTTTCCCCTGACCACACCTCGGTACAAGACAAACACACCCCCAAGTTAATTAGCTGTTTAAAAAATGTGAGTGCTGGGCGTTAAGATGATAACTGCAGCAGGTGGAATATAGGAAAGATACCTGCTGCACGCCAAGACGCTTTTTGCCGGGTGAACGAAGGGCCCAATATGTTTTGACCTTAATGTGTTCAATCATTTTTCTCTCTCATTATTTATTCAAACTCAATCAAATGTATTTAATGACTTTTTGTCTCCAAGTATTTTTTAAACATGCAGCCTGAGCCTCCAGCGCCCCCTGCAGGAACAGGTGGCTGACGTCACTCAGGCTTTGTCCATTAATATTTACAGAATATGATCCAAGTATAATTTACAGTAGGTTTTTTTTTTGGTTTTTTTATCACAGCAGCACATACAGCAACCGTACGGCAGCTTTTAGTAGCAGTTACCGATAAACGATAAACATATCTTGACTGTCTCATGGCGGCCATCGCAACAAGACATGTCCTGCAACGTCTGTGAAATGAAGAATTTCTCTGGCTTTGAGAACTGTTGTAAATATTTGAGGTAATGTTACTTAACAAAAAAGCTATAGGTTTAGTTTACTTTAAATTAATTTAAATATTTTAGCATAGAAATTCTCAGTTTTGTATCTTTAGTACACATAACATCTTCACACATCTATAGCGATAATGTGACATTGATGCATAATACAGGCCTGTTTAAGGACGTTTACTTACCATCAACAGCTAGCAAAATATTATAAAGAAAACACAAGGAGTCCCAAACTCCATGTTTGTTTACCCCACTTTAAACCAGACTAAAGCAGTTAGTCTACAAATTGTCAAAACAGAATATCGATATTCAAACTTTGGGGCTAAAAGGCTATAGTAGCATCTCACGCTAAGCGAATGATTTTAGGACTGCCTATCTATCTTTGTATCTATCTAATTCATGTAACAAGGACGTTATGTAAAATAGAGCTCATCTGCTCACTCAGACTAATTGAAGGTCAAAAGTGTCGGTGGGCGAGAGAACTATTCAGTGTGCTCTTCTGACAGCAGGTGAGTGTGCTTCATGCGCTCACTGTAAAAGGGGAAATGGGACTAAAGCAGTAGATAAAAAAAAAATGTAAAAGCGCACAAAAGAGCTGAGAAAGAGGTTGTTGAAGGTGAAAGGAGAAAAGCTGAGGATTGGGAGATTGATGTGAGATTGGAGGAGAGGAAGGAAAGAGCAGAGGAGTGGGTGGTTGGGTTGGTGGGGGCTGTTCCTCTGGTGCACTCGGCTGGGGGGGGGTTGAATCCATGGGATATTAGATGTCCTGACCCGGCCGGTGGAGGGCGTGAGGATGGATTGGCCACCACGGACCAACAGAGAGAGCAAGAACAAGGGAAGGGGGAGAGATGGGGTGATGGAGGTGTGGAGAAAAAGAAGGGAGTAAGGAGAATATCAATGGCCAGACAGAGACACGTATGGATTTCTCTTCCGTCTCTTCAGAGCCTAACTTTACAGCAGCAGCGCAGGAGTGGATCGAATTGGGAGGGAGAGAAAAAGTGCCTGCTGATCCTCCCCTGAGAAATCAACACTTATGCATGAAAAGCTTCTTTGACTGTTAACTTTGTTTCCCTGCTCATTGTTCAATAGGATGCACTTGTGTTTTTTTTCCCCCTTGTCCTTCTGTTTACAAGTCGGCACAATAAAAAGCAACATAAGGTGGTGACAGAAAATAATGAATACCACGTAAATGATAAAAAGCCGTCCATGGCTCAGAGTGAACTAATAATAAAAAAGGAAATTTATGAATAAGGGTGCTTATTACCCAGTGCTGCCTTGTGACTATTTGCATAATTCCAATTATTGCACAATGACACAGTTCCTTCCTGATGTGATTTGTGCTGACTGTTAATACCATCAGCATAAACAAAGGAATATCACATTGATTCTCAAGCTGAGTCTGTCACTGTTTGCATCAGCATCCATATAGTGAAGAAAACAGGGGGATGTTCAAAGACGGCTGCAGGTTTTATCTTTGCCAAAGCCCAAGTTTTGAAAATGTAAGAATATAATTAAATTGTTGAGGAAACAACCTCAATCATGTATTCAGTGTGGATCCTTAAATGAAAGGAATTGAAAGCAAACTGGGACTAGATCTTCTAAAGGGGCTCAGAAATCTCAGGGCTAAGTCATGTGATGTAGAGATTTGGTGTCTAAACACATTTTAAAGCAGCTCTAGTATGCTGATCCATATTTCAATACCTTCATATAATGTTACAATGTTGGATGTCCAGACTAGAGTTTTTTTATTCAATTGTTGGTGTAATCTGGGACGTGGTTTCCTGCTGCTCTGAAGAGACGTTATGAGAACTTCATGAGACTTGTCCACAACCTGACGACGGGATCTGCTGATTGTTAAAACCCCTAAGTTCCACCAGATGTGTGTTCGGCCCGTCTCCGTTCTTTTAGAGCATTGGAGCTGATTTTTACTTTACTGGTTTTTACTTTCTTCAATGCTTCCACTGGCTCAGCTTGGTCCCAGCTGTGGCAGTCCAGAGCCCTCTTTAGCAAATACGCAAGGCTTCTATTTCAATCAGGAGAGACTTAATTGGGAATGAACAATTATTTATTTAAAAATTAAATGTGCAACAATATAGAATTAAATGTCAGAATCAGAATCGGGGTTGATCGCCAAGTACATTTACACATACAAGGAATTTGACTTGGTGTATTGGTGCTAAAGAATTAACAAGGAAATAAAGCAAAACTAGCAACAACTTAAATAATAATAAGAAGCTATTACAATATATAAAATAGAATTTAAAAATGTAAAATATTAAAAATCAAAAACACAAAATGTACAAAAGGTGCAATGTAGGAGCTGTGCAGTGGACTATGAGAAAAAATCTTAGGGTATGTAAATGTTCAAAGCCTTTTGGGATGAGACTCCATCATGACGACTTCATGTACTCGGCGGAGTAATGATGCCGACAGCAGGATAGGATACCCCCCTATGGAGTCTAGACACTGGTGATGGTGAAGAGGAATGGAGGCTCTGATGAGCCTGAATCTGGACTCTGCTGAGCTGGAATGGAGGTGACTGGGGCGGTGATGGGTTGCAGCGGTTGCACTGAAATGACAGAATGACTGTGGAAGAGAGAGAACTGTTTTAGCATTTTGCTGCAGCAGGATGATTGGTTGAGAGAGGTTGTGCCCGAATCTGGTTGTTTGATTAATAAACGCCCATTATCAGCTGATCACCAGAGCAGGTAGACAGAGGAAGTAGTTTAGGTTGAAGTGAAAAGATGAATGAGTGTGCGAAAAAATATAACCAGTCTTCCTGCTTGAACTTACGCTGAGCTCCATTTTTGCCAGGTGCTAGAGCATGACGCATCAATTTACCTGTGTGTTTATAAGGGTTTCTATACGGTTTTATGCCACACAAATTGTTATCTCTTGCGCTGTCACAACATTAATCTAGAATTACCGTGGGAACTCCTTTGTCTCAGCACTCCAGCTGTTTACAGTTTTTTACTGTAAAAAAAGTTAGAATAAAATAAAGAACAAAAGAATCTTCCTACATGTCCAGGTAGTAGATGTTTCCAGGCCTTCAGTCATCATAACTGTGAAACTCCACATACAATGTAAAGATTTATTTATCTCAGCAGTGTCCAAGGTCAACTTAGTGTTTCCAAAAAGAATGAAAAGGTCAGTACCCATGTGTAAAATATCAAGCCCTTTGGACATGATTAAGGACATTAGTTATAGAGACTGATACTGTTTCATGTGCCAAGCTGTCAACATGTTTATCTCTCGCTGTAAAGTTTGGCATTTTATTACAGGGGTCTCTAAGGACAGACTCACTTTTGGAACTAGCCTCGAGTGGCCATTCAATGAACTGTTCTGGCACTCTGCACTGACATTTTCAGCCCTGGGATATCTACATGGATTCCCACTGATGTGAAGGTCATGTATGAAGTTTGAAACTTAGAACAGAAAAATACAACAAAAAATGGAAACAGAGTGAGAGTAGAGAGAATATAATCGAACAAATTAGAAAAAAAAAAAAAAGATATAATTAAAGCTTTCCATGAAATCGTGATGAAAAACATTTGACTGAAAGCTACAAACTGGACTTTTAGCGGTGTTTTCCAATGTGATGTATCCGAACCTTAAAGCCATCATAGAATAGTCCCAGTTATTCATATTCATATTCATAAACCTTTCAAACTATCAATCAGAAACATGTAGTGCCATATGGAGGACTTCCTGGTCTTTTTGGTGAGCTACCATTTGTTGGGGTGAGTCATTCACAACAGGAGATCGGCCTTTTTAGAATTGCTGCTCACTTGATAGTAAGTAAGTAAAGTTTATTTATAGAGCACCTTTCAAGAACAGACGTCACAAAGTGCTTCACAGTAAAGAATTGAACAGAGATAATACAAACAGACAGTTACATAAAATCAAATATTGACAGATTAAAGAAAGGCAAATCTGGACAGACGAGTCTTTAGCTGCTTTTTAAAAGTGTCCACAGAGTTCACATTTCTCAGTTCTTTGGGAAGACAATTCCAAAATGTAGATACCACAACCTCTAAGGCACAGTCTCCTTTGGTTGTTAGCCAGCAGACCCTGGTCATTGTAAAAACACATGTATGTTGTTTCTATAGCAAATAGTTGATATGTTTCAGATAAAATAAAGTTTGAACTAGATTTCTAAGCCGATTCTATTTGATGCACAAACTATAAACCACCACAGGGCCCAACCACGCAGAGACACGTTGCTATAAAGCATCAAAAAGTGTAACCATTGGTTTCCTATCGTACAGCATGCTTGATGTTTACTGTTCTTTGCTGCTGCACAACGCGCAGTGGTTTAAGAGCTCAAATTCAAGTTAAAAATTGTTTCAAATTTTCATCTCAAGTCGCAGCGTTCGTCAATGTCACGTTTGGCCACTCAAAGGTTTTGCTTGCGGTTTCTGTCCGTTTAAAGGACGTTTTTCCTTGCCACTGTAACTTTGCTAAACGTTGCTTAGTGCTCATGATGGATTAATGTTGGGTCTTTGATAACATACCAATGAGTAAGGTTCTCTTGTAAAGTGGGTTTTAGGTAACATTTGCTCAAATCCATTTGTTCCCACTTCTTGTATTGAGTCACCTGTAATGCACACAGCCCGGCTCTACAGGCGCTCAGGTGGTTTTGGAGCAGCTGCGCTTATCATGATGTGTCTTTGTGTCATCGGGCCTTTTAGAGTGTATTGTTTTATGTCCTCCATGATGAACATTGGTAAATAAATTGGTAAAATAGTTTTTTATTTTTTAATGAAAATCCTGATCTCACCCAGGAAAGGAATTAGCAAAAAAAAACATTTTGCAAAGGATTGTGGATGGAGACTCATTTTGAGCTTTCAGATGATGAAGAAATAGTAAAACATTGTTAACAGTATATTTTCAGATGGCTAGTTGTTTTGAAAAGCATTGCTAAGGCTGGAGGGGATTCAGCTTAAGTGGTATTATGTTCGTTACCGTCAGTGGAAATTCTGCAACTTTGACTTCAAAAGTTTTGCACTGAGTGACACAAGCTTATCTAAAGTAGCTAAAACCATTGTGCAACCTGCAGTACACAAAACAGAAGTTATTTTCCCCCTTATGAAAGTCAATGTAGCCTTTTAATGGGGTTATTCCTAATGCTGAAAAGGAAACTGGTCCTTTTATGTTGATATAAAGTATCTTAACTCACTTTTCATTTATTTTCATCATGTTTTGTTGATGCTGATGTTGCACAAGGGTTTTTGGTCTGATGCTGAATCGGATACAAGAAAAAAACAAGAGACCAAATGTCTCTGTCCACTTTAAAGGACATGCCTGTAAGGTCACCTATTATACTCCTTTTTAAAGAGTTTAAGGTCTCAGAGCTCCCCGAAACATGTTTGTTAAGTTTATTTTTTATAAATCCACTTTGATTCATGCCCCCTCTATTTCAGCTCTGCTCAGAACAGGCTGTTTCTGTGTCTGTAGCTTTAAATGCAAATGAGCTGTGTTTGACCACGCCCCTCTCTGGAGGGAGATGTGGTTGGCTTTCTTGCTTTATGTCGTATGGTTTACGGTGAGAAGGCAGACTCAGAGAGTAGAACAAACACTTAGCTGTGGGAGTGTCACCCACCTGGGTGAGGGGTTACTGCCCTTTGTGATGTCATGAAGGGAAAATCTCTGGGAAGGGAAAACAGCCTGTTTGAGCACACATTTTCTGAAAAGTGGAGCAAGCATGAAATATAGAGGATGGGCTTTTCTCTTAAATAGGGGGGTTTCTAGACAGGCTAGGGACACATGTTTTAGAAAAACATGTGGAAGTGCATTTTGCATAATATGTAACCTTTAAAATATAAACAAAACGTTTTAATGAAGACATTTTCTCTCACTCTGACATGTTTTTTTCCATCCCTTAGATTTAATTTATCCTGAAGTTGATAAAATTCTTGAAAACTTGAATTTGTCTGGCTCTCCAAATAAAAGAACAGCATAGAAGCCCTTGTCATCACTTGTTGGATTATTTTGTTTATCACAGGTGTGTATACCAAAATCATCTATTTTTCATCCACAGTCAGTTTGGATTAGGTGTTTCAAGATTCAAAATATCAACTGAAATGTTTGCCTGTGCCCTGGTGAGTCTTCACAGCTATAAAACTTTCTATTTCTAAAACATGACCTGGAACACTTCTCCGGGCTTTGTGGATTATAGGGCTAATCCAAAAAACCATTACCGTCACCAGTTTCTACAATGAATATTTCTTAAATACATACATAAAAAAAGTGGTTTCAAAACATCATGGGTCAAACCTAAATAATGTGGGTTTCACTGCAGGTAAGTATGGAATTATGTTGACCCTTTAAGCCGCATCTATGCAGGATAGAATATAAACAGAAGAGAAAGAAGAGTGTGATGGCCTTTGATCCCCTACAGAGGGATCGCCTGTGAAGAAGATAATGAGGAAATCAATAAAGCTGGTTGTAAAACTCAGGCTAAGTCATGCCTGCTCGGTTGGGGGTAAGCTGTGTCTTACCGGCAGCCCTCCAGCATCTCCAGAAATACAACTGCAATGTGTTAGTGTGGGTTTCTAAGCTTCTGTCACTGTGTGAATCCAAAAACACATGTATTTTTTACAGAAAAGGATATGGAAGGCACTGAGATGAGAGGAGCGGCTGTGAAGGCTTCACCTGCCACATCGCTGCTTAAATACGTGGCGTCTTCTGTGACAAATACACTCGTAGAGAGGCAGTCAAATGAAGCCACATGATGTACTGTGGTAGTAGAAGCATAAGGCAGCTTTATTCTTCTCTCTGTGGATCTGAATTGTAAAACCAATGCTGAACTGTTACAGCAGTCTTAAAGGTGTAGTTTGCAATTTCGTAAAAATACAATTGTTCACTTGAAAAAACATCAATTCTGCTTTGATATCTGTATGGTGTATATGGAGCTACATGAGGCTGTCTTAGCTTAGCATAATAGACCTAAATAAATACCCAACCCAAGAAGTGATGAGGAGACTAAATTGTTAGGTGAGTAGACCCTAAAAATAGGGTTGGGGGAAGGTAAAGTCATGATGGTATTTATGGTGAGTGATAGTGTTTTTCATTGTTTTAGGGGAATTTGTAACTTCAGCTCTTTTTGTTGTCACCTCATGCACATAAAATAAAAACCATGAGCACCTTAGTAATGAAAGAAATGTGGAACGTAATTATCAAGTGTGTTGTCGATGGTCTCTAAGAATTGATCAAGACTACAGTTTGCAAATGGGGAACTGGATTAGGTGATTACATTAATGTGTTGCTTTTTATTTATATGAATATATTTAGGCAGTTTTACCTTTATTGGGTAGGAAAGTGGAAGAGAGACAAGAAATGTATGGAGAGGAGAGTGTCAAAGGAGCAAGGTCAGATTGGAACCGACTGAAGCCTCCACACATGGGACGTGCAACAATACTGCTCTAGACACCTTGAACTTGTACATTTTGAAAGTCAAACATTGTGACATAAATTCTGGTTGTTCTGGTAAAAGGAGTGACAGCTCACTTTTGGGATTTGTTTTTTGGGATGATCTTTTAAGTGTACAATGGTCCTCTATCTATTGGCACATATGTCCTTGGATGTTTTGGTGCCTTGTTGGTCTTCGGTGGGTGCATTTGGGTAGAGTAACAACCCTGTTTTGGTAGTTTGGTTAAGCGTCTTTAAGTCCAGTTTTGTTTTTATTTTGGAAACAAGAGTGTGCTAGTTCATGACAACAAAGACTGGAAATTGTGGGAGGGAAAGCTAGGCTTGGCTTCGTCTATTTATCAGCACATCTAAATCTCACTAATTAACAAGTTCTATCTTGTTTGTTTAATCCGTACAAAGAAGTATGTATAAACAGGAAGTTGTTGTTTTTGCAGTGTGATGTGCAAGCCCATTTCTCTGGCAGCTTTCCCCGCATGTTGACAAATTGAATGCTAAGCCAAACTAACTGACTGCTGGATGCAGCCTTTTAAAGAGCCAAAGTTAAACTTGTACTTCCTGGTTCTGTTTTGAGAAGCCAGAAAACCTCATTTAAATTCTCATTAAGACCCGTCACAACACTTATCACTAAAGATCCAGCCCTAAAACAGAGCCATTCAACAACAATATGTCGTGTGGCCCAACTCGTATGTCTAAATGAGGTGGTTAAAAAAAAAAAGTTCTGTTGTCATTGTTTCTACTGTTTCTGTGTTTTAGCAACCTTTGACGAACACCATTTCCCATAAGCCCTAACCTTTGCTGGTGAAATGTCGAGGCTCAACAAAAGAGGAGTGTGTATGGGTGAGTGGAGGGGTCAAAGCGTGCTCAGACGTGTGTGTACCAGCAGCAGAAAACACGTTAGTCCTAACAGAAATATAAAGTATGGGTTGTATTATCTTTGGACTGAGCTAAGTGGCTTTTTCTGCTTTCGTTCTCTTGGAAAAAGAAAGTAGACATATTTTCCTAAAGTGTCAAACTTGTGTTTTAAAACATATTACAGAATGCATGACTTGTTATGCATATCATGGTGTTGTGAAAACAACTGCCTATTTTTATCTGAACTATCAACCCTCTCTTAAACCTTTGTTTGTGTGAATTTTTAACCCCGCGCACCAATCTGGGAAAATGAATTTTATTTGTGTGCAGTACATCCGTCATCGAGGTTAAATCACTCCTGAGCTGCGAACCTCGGAGCACAATAAACAAATCAAACACAATCACCTGCTCCGTCTGTTATCAGCAAGAGGTCACTGAGGGGGTGGGTTTCGTGGAAATGTGCTGTTTGCCCCTTGTTATACTGTGAAATGTGTGCACTAATTTATGCAGTTTGGACATTGGGACATTGTAGAAAAATAAAGAATAGTAGCAATTTGAAATAATTGGTCCGTGTTCCTTATTATTCATGCCATCTGCGTGCTCCATGCAGCTGAAGCGATGATTTACCGGGTTAAGCTCTTAATTGCCAGCAAACAAGAGCGCCGAGCAAATTGAAATGCATGGCACAGGAGGACGTGAGCTTTTAAGAGACAATATATGTGGCTACAGTGTCAATGCTGCAAACATGAGACGTGCTATAAGCATTACAATAACACATCTATCAGCGGAGGGAGCAGTGTTCTGTATGGCTTCATGAATGATTTCTTTAGCATAAAATATTTTTTGCTGTTTGATCATCTATGCTGTTTGATATGTCATTCATATGGAATCTAGTTTAGTAAAACACTGATCCATTCCCCTGAAGGGAGAGGTTCTTTATTGAAGATTTCATGTATAAAATGTTGCATTTTGTTTTGATTCGATGGTTACACTTTGTTGTACTCTGTTTCATACCTTTTTGGATTTGGATCGTATTTTGTCTCAAATCTAAATATTCTATGACATGCACTACTTTTCCAATCGCTGCTCATAAACCAGCCCATAAAAAATGCATCCCAAAGTAAGATTTCTACTTTTGACCCATTTTTACATCGGGCAAGAAACGTGAGCGCACTGCTAAAGCTGGAAACTTGCTATCCGTTATTCTTCTTATCCGCTCCCATCAAAGAGGTGTCCAGTAAGAATACTTTAAGAATGTTAATATTTTACACTCTCACTTGGCTGTAATGGCCCTTGTTCAGGAGGTGAGGAGAAAGCGAGGAGAAAGGAGTCGTTGTGTTGGTTATATATTCAGCACAGAGCCTCACTCTAATCCACATACACTCCAGCTCTGTCCCCCATGTGTGCCCTGCCCTTAAGAAGGCAAACAATGGATATCCTTCACTCTCCTCTAGATCACCTCTTTCAACACATTATCCTTCATCTATTGCCCAGACTCCCTCTTTCTTCATCTATTTTTTAACACACGTTCATTTGTATGTTTCAGTGTAAAGCAAACAGGGCCCATCAATAAAGTAAATAGAACAAATTTTGAAAAAAAACACCCACATGAAAAAGATTTATGCAGAAAAGAAAGATAGAGCGAGAGAGAGAAAGCCCTGGATCGCTTTCTGTTTGTGTAAGAGGGATTTTTAGTTAAGCCCAATTTAACAGTCAGTGAGTTTAAGCAAAGGTGCTCCGCACTTTCTATTCCGCAGCATAAACACTCAATATATGCTAAGCCTCATTCTCTTGGTGTGCATAATGCTGCCTGGATCTCAGCGAGCTCCCGCGGACCCGCACACACCGCCCCATCCTCCTTTCTCCGTCTGCCAATAGCTGCCAAGGAAAATCGATATGTCAATACACATCGCAAATGTTGGGTCTTGACTTTGCAAGGTAATGTCTGCTTGTCTCTGCAATTTCGCTCTGTGCGCAAAACATGGGGGAGAAAACAGTTCCTCCACTCTCCCACGGACATTGGGTGATGAAAAACATAAACAGAACAGGTATTCAGTGTTGTTTACTGGCCTCGAATATGACAGGGACTTTCTCCAAGCTGTCTCAGTTCATCCTTCAAATACTAGTCTGCTGGGCTCAAAAGTTTTTCTTTGTTTTTTTTTTCTTACAAGTCTGACACCCACCACTCCAAGATACCTCGTATCTTTTATATATCCACTAGAAGATTTCTCACTCTTTTCACTGCTTGTAGAAAAACCGGATTCCTGCTGATTTTAAATGGGAACCACAACCCTGAGACCTCTGCGCCGTATCCAGGTTTCATCCCAAGGCCCTGTGCTGTGCTGAGAGGAGTGGGAGGGAAACGCTGAGGAAGAGAAGTGGGGCTCAGAACTAAGAGCCCAGAGACCCCCGTCTCTCCAAGAGATCGGTTCTACTCTGAAAACTCTATCTTCACTTAATCCTGTCTCACTGGGACACACACCTACGCATGCACATACAAATGTAAGCACGCAAACACACATGCAGCTGAATTATGCATACATGCAGAATGAGTGTATGTTGTACATAATCAAAGCGCAGCTGTGGGAGCATCCTATCCTCTATGGTAGAACTTGTGCTGATGAGTTTAGAAGACTGGCAAAATGAGGAATAATGATATTTTGCAACCCTTTATACTGGTTTCTTATTCTGCAGTGGCTCCAACACACATATCACAGCTGAGATGGCTAAGGGGCTGATCGCTTGCCAAAAGCTCATGTTGAAAGGAGCCTTTTTGCAAAACATATGAGCCCTCTCCCAGAGGAGTTCTCACAGAGTACAAAGTGTGTGACAGATGAGTTGAGCTGGAACACTCTGAAACATCTTCAAGAGTGAGGCTGCCCTACCTTTACATCTGAATATTCATGAGTTTTCAAATTAGCTAACTTTTTTTAATTTTTGCATTTCAAATGCATGCATGCTGCCTCCTCAGTTGTCACATACTGTGCACATATCTGACAATAAACAGCTGACAAAACATCCAAGAGTGCTCGGTTTCCACATTTTTTATTTAGATGTAATTTTCTATCATCAAGCCGCAGGAGCAACCAAGGTTCGTTTGATCTGCGTTTTTTTATTCCAGAAGGATTTCATGAATAGTGGCACAAGGGGACCAAACAACCCTTTTCAGACAGCAGCAGAGTCTGAAAGCCATCAAGGTTCTCGTCTCTCCAGGGATTGTTAGTCACACCACTCTCACTGTCTTGTTCAGTTTTGATCCAGGCTTACATCCCTCAATAGCTTTTAGGATGATCAGTGATTCTGCTGCGAAAGGTGACTCATGAATTATAATGTTTTCAAAGTGAGGTAAATTCATTCTTTGGCATCACGACAATACCTGCTCTTGGAACACAACAATGACTTGTCTCCAATTTTAGGTGAAATTACCATAAAGGAACCTGCACATTCGGTTTAGAAATGTTTTTTTTAGCTATTCCACCTAGCAGGCGTATGGCGGCAACTGACCACAGATGTCTTCTTTACTTCTTTATCTGTATGTGTATATATATATATATACAGTATATACAGATCTGTATAATATTCTCCTTTAAAGCTGGTGCAGTCATATTTTAGGAGTTTTATAAATGCTTAAATAAGGGGACACATGTTGCTAGACATTTTTATCATCTCTATAGCAAATAACAAGTGCCTTACAGATATATTCACACCATCAACCCACATAGAAGTTGTGTTTTAGGCCACATGACCATTTTACATCTCTTACCATTAGTTGTCATCTAGTAGCTGTACCTGGGGAACAATAGTTTTATTAGCTCTCTTCTGTTGGAAATGAGGGGTTTGTATAGGGTATGGTAGCCTATATTTTAATTGTAAAAATAGTTGTCATTGTTGCTTGTTTAGCCACCAGGGATTTAAAGGGGACATATTGTGAAAATCTACTTCTTCAGTGTTTTTGAACATATATTTGGGTAACCTGAGTGTCTACTGACCCACAAAATGAGAAATAAACCCATCCAGTCCATTTTCCGATTAACACTGCACTATACAAAGACACAAATGCTCATTGTAAGATTGAAATGGACAGAACATTCTTTGCTTGTTTTTTTTATTCTGACAAACAAGTAACATCACAAGGACACACATTATAACTAAGGCCATATATATCTGCCTTTTGAATAGTGAACATCATCAATTATTGCATTGTGATGGAGATAATCTCATTAAACTCAGACCCTCAGTAAAGGAAATCTTGGTAAACATGCAACATCCCATTCTATAGGAGTGCATATAATACTATTGGTGCTATAGGCTACTTCATACTTTATGTTTTACTTGACATAAGCCAAATCACTGCACATGTATAAAAAATGTTCCAAGTATTTTTCCTTCGTTCTGATTTCAAGTTTTCAGAATCACATTACCATTCAAATTAAACAGAAATGGCTCTGCTCTTATTTTATGAAGCGCAAGCTCAGTACACCTCATGCCCTTCTCCGGCTCCATTAAGTCTCCCGGTGTAAAAACAAAAGTCAATTTCTACAATTTTCCTCCAGGCTCATATTTCCAAAAGTAATTTGACAGTATTTAATCAGAGATGTGTAAAACTGTTCTTTTCACCACTGGATTCCACTCCTTGCTCTCAGGTAAGGACAGACTAATTAATCTATAATCCATGACAGGCTGTAATTTATTGAGGGAAGGCACACACAACCATTCCCCTCCTTTTCTGCCAGTATCCAACATTTCTAGTCAAGTGTCAGCCAGTGAGATGAGCTGGTGCAGAAAGAAAGAAAAAACACTGTTAGCATCTAGTATTTCTCCCTCAATTACCTCGTAAATCCTTTAATTAATATTAATAATTTCATATTTGTAATTTCAAATAACCTGTTTTAAATCGTGCTCTGCCTTTTTGCACATTTATTTTGATGCTTTGTTAAGTTTTGTTGGCTTGAAGATTACCAATTTCTCCCCACAGCAAGAACACCTGAGATGAATTCAAGCAGGAAACTTACTGCTGAAAAAAATGTTAGCGTCATTAAGACACAGGCATGTCCAACATTTAAAGGGATTCATTTTCAATCACACAACAGTTTTGTTATAGGAATAGTCATGTTGGTTCAGTCAACATCTTTGGTTCAATTTAGTTTTGTTTTTTTTACAAAAGTACCTGTAGTATTTTTAACTGGTCGGTGATGCTCAGCACTACTTTGGATGACGTTCAGAGTGAAATATCAATCAATCTTTGTATCGCGCCAATTCTTAACAAATGTTTTCTCAAGACACTTTATAAAAAGCAGGTAACATTAATCCATCATTTTTATTTTATTTTCATTTGAAATACTTTATTAATCCCTGAGAGAAATTCTAGTTTTTCTGTTATTGAGAGACATGCTTCTCACACACGTAGGTCTGAATCACACACATGCACAAACAGGACCTGTGGACATTAGTGGAGAGATGTCAGGCTGCTACACACTGCTACACTGAGTTGTTGGGTGCACCTTGGCAGTACTCAGGAAGTGCCCTGGCACCCTTCAAGCTACCAGACCAACTTCCATATTATGGTCCGCATCGGGACCTGAACCAGCAACTCTCCGGTTTCCAACCCAAAGTCCCTACAGACTGAGCTACTGCCATCCTCATGAGCACTAAGCAACATTTCACAAAGTTACAGTGGCAAGAAACAAACTTCCTTTAAGAGGCAGAAAACTTGGGCAACAAACCAGACTCATGATGAACAGCCATCTGCTGAAACTGTGCTGGGCTTGGACAGCGGGATAGAGGGAGATGGAGGAAGAAGGACAGGGTCAAACAAAGCAGCAACAACAACAATGCACAAGACAGATTTATAGCTACAGTGGTAACAGTATGTGTTATATAATAATGTAATATCTCAACAGCAACTGGATGGATTGTCCTGACTTTTGCCAGAAATCTGCAAAGGCAAGCATCCTCTGATGTTAAACACAAGATGATTCATTAAATCAAAGTTTTACTCCTTTAACATTTGCATGTTAGTAATGTCAGCTTGAGCACCTCAGCATGTAAACATGAGCAATTCATTCAAGCTGTTACCTCTTATTCTCACATTTTCTAGAAAAAAACAAAAAAAACAAAGTCTGTTTAATTTCCAATAATAACACAGAGACCCCAGAGACGAGAGTTATCCAATTGTCTGAATAACAATTAAAAATCTCATTTTGAAAGCTTGACAAGGCAGTTGCGGGTAAATGAATTAGCAAAATTCTGATGACCTTAAGAGTCATAAAAAAAGTCAGAGTTTGAAATTATGAAGTCATGATGAATGAAATATAAATATGATTCAGACTGTTGGTTGGATAGTTTCATGGACATGTCATCATCTACTTTTTTTTTTTCCGACATCCTGAGTGAAAAATATGGAATGAATCAGAAAGAAAATCATTTGAACGTTTATTCCATGATGAAAATAATGAATGGATGAAGCCCCTTTTGGACATTATTTGAAATACAAACAAGCAAAGACATCTTTGTATGTTTTACCTTCTCTGTTTTCTGATAATAATCAAAGTGGTAAAGACATTTTAATCAATTTGTATTAGATATTAACTAAATTACTGATCACTAGTATTTAGTTCCTCAGCTGATGATTGGTTCTTGATTCATCACATTTGCATCAATCCAGTAGGGATTGGTTGATTTGTTTGTATCCATCCAGGTGGTAACCAAAGTGTTATTTACAGTACATGATGTTTGGTGATTCATACAGTAATAATTAGCTAAATACATAAAGACAGCAACATAAACAATGTAGATGGGAAATACATTAGATGGTGCTCATGTACATTCAGTGGAGACATAAAGGGAACAATCGAGTGGCCTTCACAGCAATAGACATTTTACAATGGCCCATGGGGATATGACACATCACGGGGGGGCACAAGTGTTTTGATTAGTAATACTAATTATATTCAGACCGTTAGCAAAGAAGAGACAGCATTAAGTTAAATGGCCTGATCCAAATTCTCTTTCTTCCAGCAACACAAATAGACGACGAATCAGATCTGTGTCTTTCTTTTTCTGACTCCCCTCTTGTTCCTCTCCTTTGAGGAGAGCAAAATGAGTCCAGATCTTGTTCATTACAATAAAAGCAGACAACATTAAATTGTTCTCCTATTAAATCAGCCCTTTGTTAGACGAGACATCCGCAATACACAGTGACAACATGACATCTCAGTTCACACACACACACACACACACACTCACTCAGGTCTCTGCAGGCCGATGAATGGATTCCAGCTCTGCTGTCACACTTAGATAATAATTATAGTATATATTGTCACAGTGGATGCTTCCTGACAAAACACAAACACGCCATATGCAGATCGGCCAGTTTAACAGGCTGAGGATAAATCAACATTTAGTGTGCACCGATGCTGGGGAAATATTTATCCTGGAGGACAAACGATGTGTGTGACAAAGCAGCCATATTGGGAGAAGTAAATAAGGCAGATTAACCGTTCTGGTGTTCGGGTGATGTTGTGTTCCCAGACATGTTCTGGGAGGACAGATGGAGGCAGTGAGACATGCAACCCTCATTGTTTCAGCACAGGCTGGGCAGAGACGCATCAGAATTAATCAAATGAAAAATAAACTGAGTGAGAGGAGAGCTGAAAATTAAAATGAACATGGTCTCGGCTTGAGGCCAGATCATGGAGGGCAATGGGCTCCTTTCAACTTCTGCTCTTTGAAATCACCAGCAATATATATATATAAATAAAAATATATTTTACATGTTTGATTTTTTTTTAATTAGTTTTTTGGAAATTAGCACTCAGATCTGCATTGCCTTTCCCTTTACGCTCAGCATCATCACTCTCTCGTACAGGTGTTTTAAAAACCCCTCTGCCACTGTTTGCTTTCACTCCCTGATCGTACTCTGTCAACAAAATGGTGTTCTTCTTTCCTCCCCCCCGTCTGACAAGACTGTCTGATATTGATGTCAATCTGCTGGTGAGGTCTAGCCGGTCGAATGAAAGGTCAGAAAACAGACTCTATATTCCTTTTCAGTAGCAACCAAAGTCACCCACGTGTAATACTCTGCGCTGCATTATCAATCCTGATGAAAAGACGTGAGGCAATCTTTCATCTGACCTCACTGAGAAATGTCACCTCTTTCACAAACGGTTTGTTGCGTCTCGGAATCCGCCAGGCCGCTGCGGTCGTCCACTGTAAAGCGACGTTTTCCTATGAAAACGAGATGGTGGGGGATGTTTCTACTTCTTAAGCATTCATAGTTGGTGTCTTTGATTGACACACTTTGATTAGCTTTTTGGACTGTGATTAAGCGTTATAAAAAACATCACGCTGCTTCTAAGTGAATATCATATGTTTCCCATAAGAAATAGTGCGCGTGCTATCTTTCAAGCTCTAACAGCGTTTACCTCCTGGCAAAGATCAGACTGAGCCGCCGAGGCACAGATCAGTTGAGGAGTCTCTGGAGGAAACTTGGTCTTCATCTCGCTCTCAATAATAATAATAACACATGCAGGCATACCGACTTGAATATGCACAGATACCACACAATCGTTTGTCTCTTTTTTTTCATCTTGCTTTTTTTTTTTTAATCTTTCTTTCTTCCTGTTCCCATGTATATTTGTGTTCGTGTGTATATCCGACGTCAGTATGAGTTTCAGTGCTTATATACACTGCATAATCAATGTGAAAGGAGTCAGAGATGTTGCAATTACTATCATTATTACCATAAAAACAATCTCAGTGTATATTCCCACATCAGAAGAACCCATCTAATTGAATCTATTTCCTTTGCAGATGATGGATTCACCTTCTGTCATGGTGGATGTTGTCTGATTTCCACGCTGTGGAAATATGGTTTTATTTCCCAGCTTATCTCGGCTGCTGATACCTCATCTGCTCTTGGTTCCCTGTGCACTCCTCTCTCTCTCCCACCTCTCTCTCTCTCTCTCTCTCTCTCTCTCTCTCTCCATCTGACTAGCTCCCTAACATTACCACCACCAGCAGAGAAATGATGGTAATTGGCCATTTTGGGCTTGGACAGCTGCTAACATGAAAGCAAAAGTGGCTTCAGCTCCGAGTGCTGAGCTCTCACCTCTTCAGTGGGTTTTTCCCCCTAATAAATAGAATACCTCTTTCTCCCTCCTCACATTGTCTGTACTCTATATACAGGCACGCATACATGAATAAATGAAGGTACGTCTGGAGGAGGTGGATAAAAACATATGGGACACATAAACACTAATTCACATTGTCTCTGCGGATTTCACCCCGTCGTTCTTGACTGATTGGAAGTGAGAGCGGAGACAGACGTATGTCTCCCATACACAGATTAAAAAGCCTCTTATCTTTCCTCTTAAGGCCTTTAAGCAAGGACGATGTGCTTCACTGAATAATAAATGAGAGAAGTTCCACCTGACTTGTAGCTTTTAATTTAAACTAAGCCAGTACTTTACTTGCATCAATTAAGCATCCTTGGATTTTATGAAATTGGCAAGAGATTGTGTGCAATCATGCTGTTATTTATTCATCCATTCATTCATCATTGACCAAGCCTTTGCAAATGTGTAAAGCAAATGAAAATATCTCACAGTGTTAAAGTGGAAAATCATGGAATTGAACACAGTGATTCCCCCTTTTTCTGCAGAACATCCTGAAGCCTGGTACCTTGTAACAGAGATCCAATCGATGCCTGTAGCTTTAATCACATCTAACTTTAATGCTAGCCACATCTCCGAGGTGTAATACTTTACTTTCACACCAAATTACTTTTAAGCCTGAGGCGCATCTTCTCCAAAAAAAATGTATCTGCGGTCACAGCTCCAGCAGTATGACCGTGATCCATTGATTGACACATGGCTTAAGGCTGAATCCCAATGGAGAGGAATCCTGGTTACACATATGACTTGCTGTTTCTTTGGGATTTCTGCACATGTAACTACACATTCATTACGGAGGAGTGAACCTGCAGCTGAAGGGAGCCTTAATACTGGGCCTATATTCAGGTGCAGAGCACAATCACCGCCCTTAATCAGTTTTAGTAGCAGTTTCTTATTGAACCTATCTAACAGCATCCAATAATTCAATGAGGGAATGAACTGAACTCTGGAACTCTTGCAGTTAATTAAAAATCTCATGGCAAAATTGGTCAATTTCATTTCATCACTTTAGATCAATTCCTCCGGTTTCACTCTATCAGTTTGATTCCCCTGAAACATGGATTTGCCAGTGTGGTATTACCCCTGAAATAGAAAATATTCTCAAATGTACGCTCTATCTAATTTTTTATAATAAAAGATTGTGTTGTAATCCCCTGTTTCTCTGTTAAGATGCCTGCGCAGTGTGTCCTCTGAAAGAGCCAGAGTGCCATCATGTGGTGGAAACCCTCAACTGCGAATGACGCATAGTACGTTCCAAACACAATCTATAAAGTATTTATATAAAGAGAGGCAGCTTATTTCAGTGGGATGTGGTCGTCTCTGTAATTTATCCTTTGTATTTTTTCTTTTTAATGCATTAAATTTTTAATGTGAAAATAAAGCTATTCCCTGCCTTCAAGTAAAGTAGAGACAGTCTCAGTTGGTTCCACTAGATGTCTCTCCTCACTCGAGTGGATTTCTGCTTTTTGGGTTGAAGACAGGTCTAACAACTTCTACACTGGTGTTACATCACCCGTACAGAGAGAGGATCTAAGGGTGTATGTGTGTGTTTGAAGAGTGCAGGCTTGTGTGGATGGCTTACAGGGGTCCACAAGCAGAGGAAAATAATGACATGCATAAAGAACTATAAATGATACATAACAAAGTATGTGAAGTGTATCCTGAAGCCTGACAGAGGGTGAACACACTTCAAGGAGATTAAAGGTATTATCATTAAGTGGTCAAAAACACTTTAATAGGGGCGCTGATGCCTAGCGGTTTTGGTCCTCCAAGCAGGTGTCCCAGGTTTGAGTCCGATTTTTCGCTCCCTTCCTGCGATGTCATTCCTCTCTCTCTCCCCCGATTTCCAACTCCGTCCACTGTCCTATCAGAATAAAAGCATAAGGCCAAAACATTAATCTTAAAAACAAACACTTCAATAACTATGCTACATTGCAGATTTGTAAGATGTAAAGATTAAATGTTATTTACCATAAAAAGGTACATTTTTTGCTTATTCATCCATTTGTCCTCCCTCCTCTCCTAAACTATTTCACACAAGCAAACATTGATAATAGATTTATGTATCTCAAATCATTTGGTTACTCTTTAAAATGTTATCCCTCACAGTTTGAATTTATCTCCAACAGATGTTTACTTATACTTGTCTGTTGCGTGCATAATCACCCATTAATGATCTGGAGGCAGGATATTTACACATTAATAAATGTGACCTGCAGCTGAACCCTTTTAGAACTGTTTGAACACTAATGATTTAAAATAATCTATAAAGGGAGTGTTTCCTGAATGATCATGTGCAGAGTAACCCCCTATTGAATGTCAGCAGGCGGTTTGTTAAGAGACCATGCTTCTTAATTGTTTCAGTTCAGTTCAGACCTTTATCGTCTCTGGAAGGGAAATTTGATTTACAGCAGAGGACAAAAACACAACCGATAAAAAGACATAGGACAGCACAACACAAGGTGATGGAATACAACCAAGGAAAATAAAAATGTCACATAGCAATATCAATAAAGTGCTCTAGTGCTGCTTGAAAGTGCAGTCATGGTTTAAAGAACATTAAGAACATTAATTGCATGAGATACATACAAATACTTGGTGTTAGCCCTGTGCAGCCTGGACCTCCGACCAGAGGAGAGAAGAACAAATCCCTCCAAGAGAGGTCTGTCAGAGCTTCACTTTGCTTTCCTCACACTTTGTCTGTTCCAGATATCTGACAAGGAAAACTGCCGTGTGCAGATTATTTTACTGGCTGTTTTAACAAAACAGCAAAGACGATTTTTGTTGTGTAGTAAATGGTTACCATACCACAAGATAAAACAAAAGCACTCATGATAATTTGGTTAAACATCTATTAGGATTTATATTGTATATCCACATTTCTTAACTCAGACATCTATATGGATGGGCAATTCATCAAAAAACTAGTCGAAACCGACATTCAGAACCTCTAATCGACGTAATCTTGCCCACTTCGATTATTTACAGAGCAGAGTCGACGACACGTCCAATTAGCAGCATGGAAGCAATGTCTGTCATTTGGACACGTTTTGTCTTTAGGGAAGACGACAATGAACAAAAAGAAGTCAAATGTAAACACTGCGGAAAAAATGTTTGAAAGAAATGCAAGTTTTTTAGAGAAGTACATTTCTACTTTAAAACTAAAATGTGTTGTTTTCATTTCAAGTGATGCTTTGATTTCTGTTTGAAATATTCAATAAATAACCACAAAATAGTTCATCAGATATGAACTCTTTCATTAGAAAACATATCCCAGCTTTAATAGTTGAGTATATTTACAGTAGAGACCTCGTCAGTGAACTATGAGAGCAAAAAAACAAAAACGAAATAATAATTCATTAATCGTAATCGAGGTCAAATGTTCAATTAATGGAGATGTTGACTTGAGGTCATATCGCCCAGCCCTAGATATCTGGTCATTTCACTGTAGGATACTCTTTTTAACCATTTATCAGAACTCTCCAGGACTATAGAGGAGTTTGGAGAAATATTGATTCTAATGTTGTGAATCATACATTGATATTTTTCATGATTTAATAAAACAAGCGTTATATACATTTACAAGATGAGGACATGCAGAAAAGGATTTGGAAGAGGGATGCGCACTCTGCATGCATATCCCTCCGCCTCTAACTAGGACATGTTTAAGATGCTGTAGCAAGGACAGAGAGATAGTGAGGGGAAGGGGAAGGGATTATATGCTGTGATAGTTGATAGGTCTTATAATGCTGTTACTGCTCCATCTCTAGTTCAGTCCAGGCTGCTGTGACTTTTCGCAGCCTGGCTAATGTAGAGGACACTGACCAGAGACAATGGTGGGGTCAGAGGTCAACAAGCATTCATCAAGGAGATAAAGCAGGGAGTGCTAAACAAACTTTATCAGTGACTAATCATGAAACGAGTGTGAAGTCGTATTGTCTTCTTAAATTGTGTAATATTTTGCATTAAATCTCAACCATTCCCTTTGCTCAACAACACTGACATATTGTGAAGAAGATCTGCATGGTTTTCTCCCCTCAGTTAAATATCCCTCCTCCGCTGAATACCAGCTCTCCCTTTATCACTCTGTCCCCTGTGTTTTCCCAATCACAAACTTTGTTCCCTGAAGTAGCCAGATGAGCACAAATGATGTCTTTTTATGTGCCAGACTGCTTTTCTCTCACTGCTGCTGACCCAAAAAACACAGCCAAGTCCAGTTCAGCCCAAGGCCTGTGCAGCAAGACACAGAGCCAGATAAAGAGTCACACAGACACACAAAACTGGGATAAACATCTGCCTCATCACACTTTTGACTTTTGAAAGCAGCTTTTGCTCAAAAAGGAAAACTGAGAACTGCTCTATGCGATGTTTTTGACGGACAGCAACTACACAGAAGTGAACCAAAAAATGATT
Organism: Labrus bergylta; assembly: GCF_963930695.1. NCBI lineage: Eukaryota > Metazoa > Chordata > Actinopteri > Labriformes > Labridae > Labrus > Labrus bergylta. Next base: position 5,017,610 of record NC_089203.1, on the reverse strand, counting down.
TACATTTTTGTCAAAACAGGAGTCTTCCATGGGATACTAAGATGTTCTTTCCGGAGTGTTGATTCTGATTTGAATTCCTAAAAAATCTGCTGTTTCCTCCCTTGCTCTTAAACAGGAAGTAGAACGGTGGTCGTCTTCCGCTCGTCTTGTTTAATGGAACCCCCCTTCCTGTTTTCAGATTCATCCTGATAATGGCTGAAAGTCCCCTGTTGAAAACTCCAAATACACACACACACACACACACACACACACACACACACACACACACACACACACACAACGCTTACACACTCACTCCCCCTGTCCGGTCCATCTAATTCTTTCTTTCCCTCTGTGTCCCTCTCTCTGCTTCTCGTTGTGTCTAAGAAGGCTGCAACACAAGCTGTTTATGAGATCTTCCCATCACCAACAACGGTCCGACCTTTCCGCACATTAACATTCCAGTTCGGGGTCCATGTGTGTGCCATGTGAGCTGGTACATATCTGTGTTGTGTGTCTGTGAGTGTGAGAAGCCACAGTGATTGATTATCCCCAAAGTGAATGCAGTTAAGATGAAAGTGTCTGCGAGCTGCTAGGATGGGTTTGTGTGTGTCTGTGTGTGTGTGTGTGTGTCTTTGGTGCCATGTGCAGCCAGGCCAGGGAAGTATGCAGGTCAGTGCAGAGGGAATGTCAGGAATGCCAGTGTAATTCAAACTCTCCTCAACCACTGAAGGCACCACTACCTGGGCATATTTTATACCAAAAGTGGGCCTGAGTGTTAATCTGTCTGTGTGTGTGTGTGTGTGTGTGTGTGTGTGTGTGTGTGTGTGTGTGTGTGTGTGTGTGTGTGTGTGTGTGTGTGTGTGTGTGTGTGTGTGTGTGTGTGTGTGTGTGTGTGTGTGTGTGTGTGTGTGCGTGTGTGTGTGTGTGTATGTGTGTGCCAGTATATGTATCACAAGTATGGATAGTGCAAACCACGCTCCCAGTGTCATATGCACATGTCAGCAATCTGTCCATCTAAGGAAACACACAGTAGTATCACACAAATACAAAAAAGATCCTAAACACCTGCCTTGAAAACAAAATGTGTCTGAACTCCCAGCTGTACTCACATGAGCAACACCTCCTGAATCCTGTTCCCAGGCTTTAGTAAGCCTTTCATTTGATATCACAACATATCTACAACACCCCTCCTCCTCGCCCTCCCTGTCTGGCCAGCTTTTTTTCACGGCAGCCTGTTTTCACTCAGCAGCTTTGACAAAGACTGCTGAAATAATTACAGCTGGGCCCGAAACGCAGCAAGTGTTTGTCTCCTGTAATCTCCACCAAACCAACCAGCGGGGACCGTGTCATAGGAAGAGGAGGAAGAGGTCGATTGTTCTGGAAACGAGAGGCCAATGACATCATTTCAAAGAGTGCTCAACACTCGAGATAAACGCACAACAAAGTAAACGGGCTTGTAATGTACACAGCCAGCCAAGCGTCAACAAAAATGAACTTCTGTCTGCCTCTATTCATCGCTTTCTTTCTTTTCTTTTCCCCCCCCCTCATGCTTTCTGTAGTCCATACAAAATAGGCTACTCTAAGGATGCATTTATTTTCACACAAGCTTAGTTATTTGTCAGTACAAGCCGATTCTGAGCTAAAGCATTTGGCCTGTTTGAGCCAGGATGTCTTTTGTGACGGGAGGGGGACAACAGGAAAACTGCTTGGGGTTGTGAGGAAGTGAGTAAGTCAGGGGGAGGGAGGGATGAAGTAAGGGAACCGGAGTGAAGGAGAACAACAAACACTTAAAACTAAGAAGAAAAAAGACAGAATGACCAAGAAAAAGCAGTACAAAAAACAAATCTGTAATAGACACACATTTTCCTGTATGTATGTAAATGAAAGGGGCTGTTAGGTGAAGAGCCGTAAATGCTGTAAAGATGCTTCATCAGAGGAAAGGTCATTTGAAGATGAGGTTGCTGTAAATCGCAGTGACAGCTGCGGATGACTTATGGAGGAAGTGTAGCATGTAAATCACCGTGTCGCTACCACTGCTACTACACCCTCAAGTGCTTGAAGCCACCTCAGGGAGAGGGCCGCACAGAGGAGAGCGGCTCCTCGGGCAACCGAAGGGAAGCATGGATGCATAGAGATATTTACATACGGTCAGACAGACTTCCTGGCATTGTCAGCCTGAGAGCGTTGATGTCAGATCCACTCCTTCCTGTGCAGAAGGGAGAAACGCCATGCGATGACAATGGGACCAAAACAGGACAAAGAGGAAATGTTTAAATTTAGGCCCGGTTCTTCCACACATCTCCTCTTTCACGGCCATGGAGCTCTGGAGCTGTTTAGTTTTTTTGTGAATTCCTCCAGTTTCCCCCCCTGAGCTCCCTCTCCCCATTGTGTCATTTCAATGGAAGGATTTTCACATTCAACGCAAATCCCAAAGGAGGATCAGCTATGAGACCAGAGTTCAGTCAATCACTTATTTTCCCTGATGTTCTCTTAGAAATCACAAGTGCCTCTTAAAATTGCACTCATAAAAAAAACGATTAATTCATCAAGAAATGGCTATATTGGATAGGAAAAATATGTTTTGAATATGAAGGAGCCAAAGGATAAAAACAGGATTAAAAGTAGCCTAACAAGTAAACCCCTTTAATATAAATTAAGCTTCAGCCTTTGGCTTAAAATGAAAACCCATCTAAACTTGATATTTATCACATGTATGAGTTTGAGTCTATTCAAGTAGCTACGTGTGTGTAGTAGGCTGCGTCCTGTGTGTGTGTGTGTGTGTGTGTGTGTGTGCAGAGGGTGTGTTGGTGTGTGTGCTACTCTGTCTGCGTGAGAGCTTTATCACAAATCAGAGTGTCGGCGTCTGCAGAAGTTCGCAGGGCAAGAGTTCACCGGTATGTCGCTAACTCGGGGAGTTTCTCTCAGTTTGATGATAGCTGACGAAGTTTAGAGGCAAAAAAACCCACCAAACACAACGAGGTGGTCAAGGAAGTCGCTGTCTTCAACTCAGCCTTGCTCATGGATACAAAGTTAAGCCCGTGAAGTCCAGTGGATAAGTCCAGGCGGTGGTGAATGCGGAGTTTTTTTTGTTGACTTAAAAGGACAGAAACGACGATGTCTTTGGAAACGGGGAAAGTCTTCTAGAGGTAAGTTAAGTTAGCCTCAACAGCTTTAATGAAAATAATATTTATTTTTCGCGGGTATAACTTCATATGAAAGTGTATTCTGTTAATAATAGGAGTAGCCTACACTATTTATGGACGGATATTTCTGTTTAAGTTAATGTCAACCAGGTAAGCTCGCAAAGAAATGTGGTGAATGAAACAGCTGTAACATTAATGTCACATTAATGACGCCATATTTAGCCTTTAACAATTGACACAACTTTCTGACACCAGCCCAACAGAGTAGCCTATAGCCTACTCTCTGTTAGCTTTAATGGACAGTAGATACCTGGAGAGCTACACAAGATGACAACCTGAAGGTTTGAAGCAAATATATGAAACTAAAAGAACAGTTTTCAATGTTTGTTAGTGTGAACTTTATTTACTTTACAGATTAAAAATGACATTAGCTTGTCAGAACTCCTAGATAAGAATAAAATGAGTAAAAAAATAGGCTACATGAAATTCTACCTTTAGCCTAAATGTTAAAATAAGTAGCCTACCTGCTAGTTTAAAGTAGGGTATCATATAGTTTTTTTAAATACTTTTTTTTTCCACATGATTTCCTTAAATAATGAGAGTGACAGAGTTGCCTGTTTTAATTGTCTTTATATAGCATCTTAAAGCTAATCTATAAAAAGCTTGCAAATCAGATTGGCACGGCCAGTTTAATTGTAACACATCTTCGGTGGTGACCTCATGTAACAACAAAGATGTGTGCCGGAGGCCCCAATTAAAACACAGGGTTTCCATATATTAAAGGGATTATATTAAGGAGGTAATTAACATGTAGGCTTGTAGTGGAGCACTTGTCGAGCATCCTCTTCCTAAGACGTTTATCGGGAGCTGTGATGATGATGTCACGGGCCTGAAATAACCTGACATCTCCTGTAGTGAGTGTTTCCATGGTAACACAGCCTCCTGGTTTAAATGGTGGATGAGGGACTGTGTCTCAAATAATTACTTTGGATAATGTGGACCAAATATGGGGGTGGGGGGGAGGGGGCGTCGAGTGACTGTTGACTCTGCTATGAAAAGCCCTAGTTTGAGAATCATCCAAATATATCCAACACCTTCAGGATTTTATTTTGTTTAAGTGACATAAATAATCTCTTCTTTTGTATTTATTTGAGCCCATGTGTAGAGATAATCAATCTGACCGTCTCTTCAGAATGTTTGACATGATGTGTTTTGATATTCATGGACTATATTTACAGACAGGCCAAGCAGGTTAAAGACAGAATAAACATGACATGAAAAGATAAGGCAGCCAGTTTAATGTTAAACTTCTGAAATGTGGTTTTGTTCCTCCAGGTATTTAAGAGAGAAGAGCTGGAGACATGATGTCCATTGGAGCTGATAGCTGACACTGTAGAATGAGAGAGGATGGAGCAGACAGACAACCCTGCCCTTGAGAGCAACAACCCTAATGGGTTTGTCAACCGAGTGTTTAATGTTTCTCTGGATGTGGAGAATAAGACCAGCAGTGTTTATATTCAGGAGACTGGGCAAGGGCCTGAAGAGGGGCAGGGAGAGACCCAAGCTGCCTCTTCTCAGACCCCTGTCAAGGAAAGACAGGAGGTCAACCGGAGGCCCCGTGCCACAGGGGGCATCTGGAAGATCTTGAACCGAAAAAGAGCTGTCTCAGAGCTGGAGCGAAGACCCCACTCCATGATCCTGCCTGGGGAGGCTTCCCTCCCTAAACTCTCGTTTGCTGACAAAGTTCGGTCCTTCAAGAAGCTTAAATCTCCCTCTGTGTTTAGAGGAAAGACAGGGAAACTGTCCACTTCCAAGTTCGGCAGCTCCTTGGTGGATGAGGAATCTTTCTGCCGAGACTTTGGCACCCCTCAGCAGTCCAGCAGGGGCACCCTGAAACACCGTGGCAAGAGACACTCTTATGCCGGCTACACAGCAGAATTTGACTGCTCGTTTGAAGAGCTTGATCTCACTCCATTAGACAGCCACCAACCCACTGTAGTGGGAGAGGCTGTGACTCAGAATGGTTGTAAACCATCAGAACGGGTTTGCTATACCAAAAGAAGCCTCAACAATTCAACAAACTGTAACAAAATAGCTGCAGTATGTGAAGAACCTAGTGCTCAATGTAGCCCAAGCACCCGGCAGGGCAGAGGAAGGAGGAACAAGGATGTGTGGAGTTACCTGAGGAGGATTTCCCTTTTAGGGAAGACCAATCCCGTCTACTCAGAGAGGAGTTTTGACTCTGAGCTTCCATCTTTGGATAAAACCTTGGACTCAGACTATGGTTCTGTGGACTTTGAGAGTGTCAGAGACTTCCAACCTCCACGCGCAAAACACTCTGACACTAAGGGACACTTTGGGGGTCTGTTCAAGTTTTTTAACAGTGTAGCAGAGACAGCCAGAAAATGGCGGACAACGTCACACTCCTTTTCTCCTCCAGAGGGAGAAAGTAGTCAGATGAGCTCCCCTCGGGCCACACAACGCACAGTGGAAAATATTCATAGTGTGTCCCTGACACTACACAGTGAAGGACTTCCAAAATGCCAGCCTATTCCATCATCACCAGTGACCGCTAAATCCTCACACTCCAGTAGCTGGGACAAGGAGGCTCCAGCACCTGTGGCAGGGGAAGGATCCCCTAAGGTGGTCTTGAGAGCCTTTAGGGCAGGTCCAGGATCACGAGCTGTCAATGGCCTTAAGAGTTCTGAGTGCACAGACAAACATACAGACAGTGACACAAATTATACAGCCACAACGATAGTAGAGAATCATATCTCCCAATCAGGTCCAAACACAGAGACTAAAGAAGAAGCAGAGGTTGAAAGTGCAACATTAAACGGTGTCTGTAAGGAGGAAAAGGTAGAGAGACAGCCAGGAAATGAGCAAGATTCCAGGGATGCTCCACCTGGCTCCCACCAGAGACAGGAAGTGAACGTCCAATCACAACAAGGTGATAAAGAGAGCACAACCAATAGCATACCTGCATCAGATTCCACAGAGGAAATATTTAAGGTATGTGACTTTAAATACAAAATAAGCTACGATCAAAACCAGCTAGTGAATTATATTTTGAGATAACTTTTTTTATGTATAATGTGTCCCACATTAATGCCATAACTACATTCCATTGCAGGCTTTTTTCCACATCATTAACATTGCCAAAGGCATGCATCATGTAATTACTGCATAAACGCTCCAAACTTCATTTATGTAACAGTTTTAACCATGGTCATGCTTTTGCTTCTTAAAACCATCAACTATCAACCAGAGTGTAAATGGTACCGAGAGCGTTTCCTTATTTCCTCATTATATGAGCCCTAGGTGTGGTTCGTTAACTGTCAGGCAGAAACAAAAACATTCAAGACGCCAACCAGCCTGTGAGGACATGAATTTGGGCACCTATTCTACAGTTGTCCTTTTGCCCCATCTGTTGGAGAGAAGAGGAAACAGTCAGCAGCTACAGGGCTGTATAACAATACACTTAGAGGAGTTAGTCCTTTCCTGCTAGCCGGCCTTGTGTATCATACTAGGAAACACTACTTCCCATAAAAGCTGACTGTGTGTGGCTTCAGCAGCCCCAGAGCTCTGTGACGTCTGCACTTCATGACAGCACCCTTCCCTCCTCACTCCAGTGGAAACATTAGTCATCTCCCTTCTAGTCACACCAAAGAGTCAGGACATGTTAGCCCAAACCCCTAATGACAAAATGAGATGTGACATCTCAATACTCAGCACAGTTTTCATGGGGGTTTATTATGCAAGGGCATGAGCTGTGGAAATCTGTGTTGTGGGAACGGTGTTAAAAGTGCAGTCCTATAATAACTTAACAGATGGGATGATTCTAGGAAAACCCTTCTCCCACATCACCAACTGTTTACACATTAAATCTACCTGTTTATTGTTTTGCTTCTCTTAAATTTAACTGCCATTAAGGGGGCAGTCTTGAATCTTGGGTCTAATCACTGATGCATTGCAATTTGGAGCAGGAGCTCTTGGCAGTCTCTTTAAAAGCATTTTGGTGTGTATTTGTTGAGTCTATAGAGACATTCCTCCCAATTCCCAACACAAGAAATGCATTGTTGCACTTTTATGTGGGCCAAACTGCTGAGTATCTGTGCCAATCACAGCTGTGTGAGCAGATTGCCAGCAAGACAGGCTCCAGTGTGAGACAGCCGTGCCCAGCAGGGTCCCACTCTAGCACAGAGAAGACCTCTGTACCTCAAAGGCCTCTGCGCCCTCGTCCCCGCCCGGCCTCAGCCGTACTGGACCTCTGGAGGCCCAACCCCGACCGAGAACTCTACAGCCATTACAGTGAGGTTGGATCGCTATGCCGGCGGAGACGCAGGCCCGCTACCACAATGCAACACTCTCCAGGGCAGAGAAGGACGGTGGCTCGCCCCAGGCCTTGCTCTGTCATAGAGACCAGTGTTACAAGAGAGATGCAGTCCATGGAGCTGCACCACAGAGTAAGATGTGTAATGACTAACACAGGCATGAGAGTCACATAAATATCAAAATATTCTGAGCAAATAAAAACTGTGTGTGTCAACTGACATAAATATGTCAAATTATAATGCTGAATCTTGCCAGTAGTATTCACAAACTCACTGATAAATACAGCCTGAGCCCATAATGAATCAAACACCAAACCGCAGGCTTTGGCGGGCAGTCCGGTGCTCACCCAGTATTTATACAACATTCACTGTTAGCTGCAACAATGCATGCATGCTCTGCCCCATTTATAGAGGCCTGTATTTCTGGATACTGCTTTTCCCTCAGCTCACCTCCCCCTCTCTCTCTCCTTCTCTTTCTCTTTTTCTCCATTTCACTCTCTGTCTTTCTCTTTCTTTCTTTGTGGCTTCTCTTTCTCTCTCCCTCACTCCCAGCCTTTCTCTGTGGCCAATTTTCTGCCTCATTGCTTCCATAAGCTCTACTTCTCATTGCCCGAACTCAGAGTCAGTTCATTTTAACCTGAGAGACCGCCCGGTTGGCATGATGTATAGTCTCTCATGGTTTGCTGCGGGGCATGCACACTGACCACTGCACCAGAATAGACTTGCTGAATGTGAAATAGTTTAATTCACAGCAAGAAAGGGGGACAGGGCAGTAAAGGATTTTTTTTTTTTTGTTAAAGCGAAGGACAGGGGAATGTGTGAATTTCATTTTTTTGTGTGTGTGTGTGCATCAAAGTAACTCTGTATGGAATATAGGAGATGCCCTAACTATCCAGTACCCTATAGGCTTTGGCTCGCCCCCCGGGTGTGTCACCGTTAGAGCCCCCACTCAGGGCATCTCTCCAGCGGTGCCGCTCCCTGCCGCTGCCACCAAGCACTCTCACAGCCCTGGCGTTGCTTCTGCCCCAGTCAGGTACCTTTTTGCATATTTTCTAAATTATTATGCAGACTGTTGATTAACTTGTGTTTATTAAATTGATCTGACGTTTGCCCATCTGTCTGCATGTGTGTGCCCCCCAGTCATTGGTCAGTCGTCGTCGTCTGTGCGTCTGCGGTCGGGAGGCTCTGGTAGCTGCAGGAGGAGGAGGCTGTTGAGACCTGGTTCAGAACCACTGCAGGTCAACATTGTGAGTCCAACATATATCCTCATAAACACACACACACACATTAACACAAAGTGATTCAATCATTTATTTTACTCTTACTCCTTCTGTCAGGCTCTATTTCAAGGCCTTCAGTTTGGCATATCAATATCACAATATGTTCAGATTTTTATAGAAAGATAAACCCTGTTACCTCTATATAATTCATAGGAGCTTATTAAAACATTCTCACACAGACACATCCATCATGCTGATGCTTTCTGTATATGACATGAGATAATTGGATGTATAATAGAGTAGTAGAATAAGCCTTTACTAATACTGATAATGTGGAGATTACACAGCACTGGTCACTGTCTCATCAGGTGACAAAGAGCCATGAGGATGGTGGCCACGTGTCCTAATGTCATCCACTCCTCTCAGGCCATTAGTCATCTTGAATTGAGCTCCTAACATTTAAAAAATAATAATAATCTGAAGAGCACACGTTCAGACAAAGCCTGTATTTTACAGCAGAAAGAGGAACAACAGTACACCTATATGTATAATGTGCCTTTGTCAGCTGTGTAAAATAAGCTTCAGAATACGATAGAGTTATACTACGCAGCAAGAGAAACTAGGCATTGCAGAATCGGCGCTTTGATGTGCAAGTGGCCTCAGGGGGATTTTGTGAAAGGAGATGCAGAGTTTCTCTGAAACATCCTGACAAGGAATTGAACATTTCTGCGGCCGAGTCCAGCATCTACACACCTACAGAACTGTGCGTAAATGCACAGGGATGAACACTGAATGCATGATGATTTGATTATTATAACTTCAATCGAGCCTGGCCAGAATAACCTGCAACGTTTAGCACACAAGCTTTCATTGAGTGTGGGTCATCATGCATGATGTTTCACAGATTCTTATTTTTAAATGAATGTTAATCACCAGTGGGAGAGAATAATGAGAGAAGTATTTAATACCATTTGAGAATGTGTGAGTGTGCACAGCGCTGTGTAGCTATGTTGACAGGGGTAACATTTTCTTTAGCAAAACATATTCAGACTATTAGCATGGAGTCCCTGAGAATTTACTACAACATTTCTGGTACAATATGCAGTCCATTTTCACGAGAGGCTGCCTATTCAACTGTGGAATTGTGAGCCCCCAGCTTTCTGTACCGGCACGTCACTGCACTGAAATTTAGTAAACTGTGTCTTTAAAGGGGTGATACAACTGCCCAAAGGCTTTTATTATAACTTCTTCTTGCTGGTCTAAATAGTGTTTGTGAGCCGCCGCACGTTGTTGCCATGACACTCGCTGGCTCCTGTTCATCTTCTTGCTTCTATCTTTAGGCAGCCTTTTTAAGTGTGAGCTAAATAGAGAAAGTGTGTGGGTGAGAGAGAGAAAAGGGGTGGGAGAGAAACAGAGAGGGGAAGAGAGATGCTCCCTTTGTATGTGCACTTTTGTGTCATGGCCCTCCCCTGGGGTAGGGAACGTGGACTCACAGCGCTGGAAATGTCTTGCATGTGCTTGTGTGACTTTCAGTCGTAGTTCATCTGCAGCAGAATCAAATGCTAAGATTAATAGCTGCATTTTCAGCATGGAGTTAGCACACAAACATATGTATTTATATACTATTAATGCACACATTGTAACACAGCTGTTTTGACATTACATAGAAAGAGAATTATGACATTTTAATCTGTTTTTTTTTCGGGTTTATTTCTGGTAAATCACGCAATGTTTTTGTGGTATGGATCTCATGTCAGGATGGGATCTGCTGTTAGAAATACAGTGCAGTGTGTGTTACAGTCTTCCTGATAGAATGACTACTGGAGCCTAGAGGCCTCGGGCAGAGAGAAAGCATTCTCACTGCAGTGGATTAGCTGCTAATGCTGACGCCTCTCTTCTCCCTTTCATTTAAATGGATTTCTCCCCCAGTCACTGCCCTCTCCTCTCCTCTCCTCTCTGTCTCCTCTCCTCTCCTCTCCTCTCCTCTCCTCTCCTCTCCTCTCCTCTCCTCTCCTTTCCTCTCCTCTCCTCTCCTCTCCTCTCCTCTCCTTTCCTCTCCTCTCCTGTCTGTCTCCTCTCCTCTCCTCTCCTCTCCTTTCCTCTCATCTCCTGTCTGTCTCCTCTCCTCCCATCTCCTCCCATCTCCTCTCCTCTCCTCCCATCTCCTCTCCTGTCCTCTCCTCCCCTCTCCTCTCCTCTCCTCTCTAAAAATCAGTAATACCAGTCTTTGATAACTCTTATGCAGATGAGGGGACAGTCTCCTGAGTCTTACTAATGCTGTGCCCGAAGCTCTGCTGTCAACTTGTCAGAAGAGGGGGAACATCTTATCAAGGGCTTCGTGCAGATTAAGAGTTTCCACAGACATCTTATATGATTAAGTTTGGGCAAACCTAGGTCTGTGTGGTCATAATCATATTACGCAATGCTATCTATTTATTATTAACGCATGAGTCAGCAGGCAGTGGCCATTTGGCCTAATAGAAGGGCAGTGATAAAAGGGAAACATTTGGGTTGAGTAACTACTTATTTGGAGCACCAGTTCTCATATGTTTATTTAAATGCACAAACTGAAATGTGTCTGCTCGCCCTCAGCTCATATCATAGACACTTTTCACCACGTATACACACTGCACATGCTCTCCTTATGGATTCAGTATTCATCTGTCAAGATGTATGAGTCATTGCATTGAGAACAGCAATCTTTGGTAAGAAAAGAAAAGCACATGTGAGTGATATCTCTGTCAAGCACACTGAATGTGTGGCATACTTTTCACCCTAGGTCTATTTTAAATCCTCCTGAAACAAACCATGACAATGGGTCTTAAAATAACTGCATGTATGTACAATCCACACCAGGCCAGCTAGAATCTTTTTTATCAGTGTTCATTCAACATTGTTCCCGGCCTCTAGGCACAGGCACATATCCACTGTGACTCTCTGCAGCCACGAGCTAATGCTGTTTTTTAAGAATACGGCGTCTCTGATAAATAGCAGCGTCGCCGACTGAATCTGAGCAGGTGGTTGTGTCAGACTGTCCCTGGGCTGTGTTTTCCCAAAGAAGGGTTTCTGCCTGTCAGGTGTGTGCATGTCTGTTGTTGGTGTTGTTGTTGTACTGCATAAGCATGCGCCTCCATGCTTATGCAGAGTGAGTGTATTTGTGTGTAGCAGTGGAGACGGTTAGGCTCAGGGCCCTTTGCTTATATAACTGTCAAGAGGGTTTCCTGTGCTCCCTACAAAAAACATTTCCACTTTTACTTCAGAGGGCTGCACGTTTCAGGGGACTGGAGGAACAGTGCTCTGGGTTAATTTTCATACTCACTGGTGTCTTCTGTTTTGCCATATCTTCACATCACACTCTGTATCTTGTTAGTACATGCATGCCCGTGCATGTATGAATCTGTGTTGATGCTTTTTGGAGCATATTTGGTTTCATACCTCAGCCGGGCTACTGTATTTATCCTGCCAACGTCTATCTCACTAAGTCCTGTGGGACATTGGGAAATATTGGTAGATCATTTCAGTTATGTCACAACATGCAGTGACTATGGTTATGAGACTATTCAAGGCCTACGGCTCTGCTGTGCTTATTAACCAGCATCAGTTGTATCATTTGTGATTGTTGTCCCAGGCTGCAAAGGTGTCTTCATCCATAGTCTTCTTGAGGCCCTATTACCGTGATAGTGTTTGTTTCATAACTACTGGACAAGTGTACAATATGGTTAATTCAACACAGAACAATGTGTCCTTATGTAAGGTAATATCTTTAATCATCAGTCATCACTACCTAAGAGCACACACTGCACAGACTGAAATATTGACTCAGCAGTCTTTTACAGAGAGATTGTAGAATTGATTATGCATGTGTTAATCCCACTGATAACTTTCTCTATCAGTGTTTGGCAACTTTAACTAGTCCAACAACTATTATTACAACATATAATTGCATATCTCATCTTATTACTGGGGCTAAATAGATTATATTGACTTGAATCGTCTTAAGTCCAAATAAAGATAATCATTTTGAGCATAAAATACTTCACAACAGGTCCTCTTACACCATCCTTAGTTAGGCCACAACCTTCCCTTCTAATTGTAAGGCTGGCAGTTTACCATTGTACTTAAGACAGGCAGTTTATATAACCTTAATATAACTGTATTAACAGGGGTTTATGAAAAACTATAGTTACCAATGATGAGCTGAAAAATAATAGTTTAATGCCATTTATTCAAATCAAATATAATGTGAAGCATAAATTATTCTTTTCTATGAACATGCTATTTAATGCATGGCCAACTCTCATGCTAGCATAATTTATAATTCAACAAATGTAACCAACACTGACAATGTGAGCAACAACAGAGAGAAACTAACCAGTCAATTATTCACACTCATCCATGGTGACAATACATTACTCAGATCTGATTAGAGGTTGTCGTCCTGCTGCTCTGTCAACATAAAGGGTAATATATGCTGGCTGTTTTTTAAATGTACCAACTCAATGAGCCTTACCTGAAATGTCCAACTTATAATGTTTACATTTTTCATTTTCATTTTACTCATGGTCAACAAAACGACGTGTTGCTAAGATAGACACATCCATCTTTGCAGAAAGAGCAGCATCCTGATGCAAAAATGTGACTGAAAATTATTGTGTATACAACTTTCTGTGTCAGTAAGCTCCTTAGAACTATGAACAGTCATCTCACGTATATTCAGCATTTCCTTTTAATCAAGAATTAATCCTAGAATTGTTTATGACATGAGAAAAAAAAAGAATAAATCTGAAAATGACACTCATATCAGTAATTTATCAATAATTAATTCAAATGTTGTTTATTTTTGTAGGTTTTGAAACTGGACAACCGCTGGCTTCTAAACAATGGTCAATTGAGTATTTGTACCCTGAAAAGAATACATATCCCCCCGGCCTTGGTCACTCAGTCCCTGCCCTAAAACAATGAGACAGAAGCTAACTGCCTGTACAGTGTGCTGCTAGTTAGAATGTGTCCCGCAGGCCTCTGTGAGAGATGGGCAGTATTATTTCTGGCAGCTGCCACTTCCTGTGTACATTATTTAGCTTTACTTTTCTGCTTCTGACCTCTCTGGCTCCCTGCTACACCACATGTGGCGTCAGAGTAAACCCTCCATCACATACATGTATTATGCAACCCCTTCGCTCTTTGTACTTCTTCCTCGTTCCCCCTCCCCATCCACAACGTTTTATGTCTGACCTCAGAGCTAGTCATACCTCCCTCTTTCACTTCTATCTCTACTTTCTCCTCTTTTCAGATCAAGATTTTTCCTACTTCATATTTTTTCTTCACTCCCACACCTTGTCCCCCCCCCCCTCTTCACACCGTCCTGTTCCTCCCTCCAGGCATGTGAAAAACACCTGCTTCATGTGACCTGTCGTATACATTCATGTCCTTGTGTGCATCCAGGCCTGAGCACCATGTTACATATTAGATAATAAACTTGGGTTTTTAAGGACACCACTAGATCAGTGCATCATAATAAGTTGGGAAGTATTTGATGGAAAACTAACTGACCTATCAGTGAGATCTACGCTGCTGGAAACACAGAATACAAACCTACTCTGCACCCAAATACGGTTTTACTGCAGAGTTTTGCATTTTAATCCAATGCTCTGCTTTTGAACTCTCGTGCTTTAGGAAGCAGTGAGAATGTAAAATAATGTGAGCTGTGAGGACAGGTGGGGCCCTGGCTTTTCTTGCACCAACTCATCCCCCCTTTTGAGATACATTGGCATGTAGTGACAATGATGGCTGATTGGAGTAAGTGAGTAGGCTGTTCATAGCCTTACCCAGCTTTCCATTTCCTCACAGCTGATGTGACTCGCTCCTCCATAAACGTCATAATGGAAATCTAAATAGACAGTAGTCTGCTTCCAAAGAGACACTGTAAAAAAAAAAAACATTGCATGCAAACATAGCAGCCTGATAACTTAGGAAGGAGCTGCTCTTTACCTCCCGGTGTTGTGGGCCGCAGGTGGCTGACAGTGCTCTGATGAATGCTGACACAAGCAGGCACGTAAAGTACATTCACAACCAGCACAGTAGAAGTACAGTACAGCCGTGGAGGGTTAGGCAGCCAACTAAATCCCAACTCCGGTCATTTGATTTTATCCCCAACCCCACAGCTGGCTCTATAATGACCGATCTTTAAGCTCTATTGAGGCACACACTGGCACCCGTGGTGAACACAAACATAAAAAAACATAACAGCCTGTACTTTGAGCCGTGTTCCTTGATGCTTTCTTTTTGTTGCACTTTGTGAAAAGCTACAGTATTGTCTTTGGGGAGCTTGTTACAGTGGCAGACACACTGTTTCCCCGCTATGGTAAATTTACTGGCATTTCAAACTTACCACACATTGACTAAAAGTGAGAGAAAGGGCTTCAGGGATTCTTTGTTTGATTTGAGGTGTCCTAAGGCACAGTTAAAGGAGGAAACATATGTGCAAAATGAAATTGAGCCCCGCTGGTTGGAATAAAATGGTCAAATAAGAGGAGTGTTCATGGATCTCCTTAAAAGTGGTGTCTTGGTTTTAACATTTAAAATGAGAGCAAATAGATAATTGATTTTGTACCTTCAAATCTGGCATTTGGGAAATAATGAGGCGTATTGGCTTTCATAGAAATTAAGATGAGAAGATCAATCATCTTCCATATCTATAGTTATTTATGTAGCTTAGCATAGATGCTGAAAACAGGGAGACACAGCCAGTCTGGCTCCATCATGAAGACAAAATAGGTTCACCACCGTGGTTTCAATATTTTTTAAATCTCTCATGGATAGGTTGAGGGGGAACGTCTATTATCTTCAACTATTAATGACACAGTGAACCAACTTTCCCTTGACAAATTCGTACATTTATCAGAGAATACAACTTAGCAAATTTTCTTCAGTAAAGTGTAAAAAAAAGTAAGATTTGTTTTAGATTAGCTTCATGTTTTGTGTTTTCTACTGCAGTTTTTGTGTTCGAATGTCTGTTTTTATTCCCCAAGATACTTTATATTCCCTAAATTATGTCAGTGTTTCTACAGAGACTCTGTGTCTCTTCTTTCCCTGCTGGAAATTGACAATGTTACACAGACTCACTAGGGGCTGACTGGAGAACACAGTTGTATTCAGCTTGTTCTACAGTCTCTAAAACATTACATTTGGTTTGTCATTTAATAATAATAATCCATGTTTACTGTTCCCACAGCTATGGCATGACTGAGCAGGAAATATGATCCTGAAGCCAGTGGGTCTAGAAATGTTTTGATATCACTTGTGCTGTCTTTAACCCTATTTTCTCCACCCTATTTGGCACGACCGACCTCGTTTATCTCATCTCTCTCATACTATTTCTTACTATTCCCGATGCACTGACCCACTGACTTGCCTAAAAGCCAAATTGAGTTGAACGAATAAACAGCTGATGTTTGAACAATGGTGACAAAACTGTGTTCAGGAAAAGTCCAGCAATTTATATTTAGGGTGCTTTGTGGCTGGAAGGCCTGAGAGGAAGCAGGAAGGCAGTGTGGTTGTCGTGGGGTTGGGAGGGGAACAAAAGAATTGGAGCAGACTGGAGGGGAAATGGGCGTGGTGGGTTTTCGCCTTCCATTAGCCAAATACCTACTGACCACAAACGGATTCATTTGCCAGGGACAAAATTAGAAGTCGTTTGAAGCTCTTCAAAGAGAATCTGATGAAATACACGACATGCATGACTATTTTCCCTTAAGCATATTAAATCTGGGGCATTTGATTATTCTATTTATTGCAGCAGTCTGACTTCTTATAAATAGGTAGTAGAATATTTTCAACCCCCCTATCCCTCCTTCATCTGAAGGTGAGAGTTGCCAAATGTCCGTATCTCAATGATGTTTGATGCCAGTATCTTAGTAATGACCACTTCCTTAAGCAGCACAGCTTCCTGCCCACATTCCACCAGGATACTACTAACTATTATTTGTAGATATGCCCCCGAGGCAAACATGGAATTATTACGTTAGAGAACCAGTTTAATTACAACATGCTTCTCACTGCAACATGGCATCAACCTTGTGAAAGGAAGGTGTCGGGGATGTGCTTTGTGCTCACATCTGTTTGTAATATTCATTGACAGGATTTTGAGGCATACCAAGTCTTTGGAAAGAGTCCAGTCTGAGGACATTAGATGAGCCTCTGTTGTTTGCTCATGTCATTATCTTATCCCTTTTGGCTTAATTGGACCGTGGCATCCGATGTGCACTGGAGTATTTCTCTCACGAGAAAAATGTCCCAATCAAGTGTGAAGCGAGCAGCTGCTTCTGTTGGAGAGGTTCAGGGTCATTTTGACAAGCGAGGGTGAAGGCTGAGATCATGAGATTGACTGTCAGTTTGATGCATTGGCTACTGTAATAGACGTGAAATCACATGCTGGGAATAAAGAGAGAGTACACAAAGAAAAGTTAACTTTTTGACTTCCTCTCATCCAAGCCTAGGTCCACGCTGTGACAGAAATGTGTATTTGGAATGAAATGATTTCATCCCAAATACACATAAACTCAATGGAGTTCCCTCTGCTGGATCATTATATGGTTTCCATTTTTCCCCATCTTAATTCAGTAGTGACATACCTAAATGGATATTGAAATGTTTATTTATCTCTGTGATTATTCTTACTTTCCATACTGGCACGACATTCCCTGTTAAAGCTAATTTAAGCTAAAGATGGAGGATTAAGATGAATCATCAAGTACAGCTGAAGTTTATATGAGACTGCTGCAGTGAGTTTGACAAATCAAGTGGGTAGCTTCCAAATTTAGGATCTTTTTAATAACAAATTCCCTTGTTGTACCGCCATCTCTATGCCAGAGCTCAGCAAGAAACATTTTATTTTCATACTTAGAAGACTTTGGGAGATACACTCTTCATCGGCCTAATTCTCCCAGCAGACATTTCACACCTTTACTTTACCATACCTGACCTATGAGCCATTACTGAACTTTGTAATATGGGCATATCACTTGTATATTGTCTGGTCTGCTGTAAATAGGAACAGTTTCAAGCTAAAAGGGGAAATCAGGCTCCCCCCGTTTTTGAACATATTTTGAGGCCTAAAAGACTAAGAGGTTCAAAAATTGAATTGCTCCGGTAGATTACTTCAATTAATTGCCTTAATTCATGTTATCTTTTGGCTGCCTGCTCAAGCAAAGCACAGGAGCAAATCCAGAAATGTTTATAACTTTTAGTAATTTAAACCCCTAAGTATATAAACAGAGGTCCCATTTTTAAAAACAGCAGAGTTTAAGTTTTTTAGATACATGCTACATATCTTCAAAAAGTAATGATGGCAAAATGACATTTATTGTGACCGTTTGTGCCAATACCTTTTCAATGTGAATACTTTGAGCGAATCCTATTTGTCAAACAATTGTCATTCTGTCCAAAATAGTTTTGGAAGTCTGTATACTTTGCTGTCATATATTATTCTATTTCAGAAGCTTGATCCAAAAGGCAATTGGATTTGGTTGAAGATCTTGAAGATGTTTCATCTCTCCTCCGAAAAGGCTTCTTAAGTTTAAGAGCTTCAGAGGAGAGGTGAAACGTCTTCAAGATCTTCAACCAAATCCAGTTTCAAGCTTCAAATTTACCATGACCTGGATGACTGAGAACCTACACAGACATTGTGACCCCCCCCAGACCTTTACAGTAAGAAGCTTTTTAAATGTGGTGGTGATGATGGTCAATCTAAATATTTAAAGGCAGGTTTGGTAATTTTCTCCAGATACACTTTTTAAGATTTTGGTAGAAATTGTCTTTAGGTCCTGACCGAAATTAATAACTCATGTTCTCTGAAAAAGGAACGAAGAAAATCCGTCATCTGCAGCAGTTGTAAGCCTAGAAAAACTTTGACCAATGTCTGCAACGAGGAACCAATCTGATGAACCAATCACACCTCCCTGTCTCCCTGCTCGTTCCCTACCCCTTATGTGCAGTAGCCCATACTCAAAGCGCGGTGGTGTTGGCCGTTGTGAGTAGTAAAATCGTCACATATTATGATAAAGTTTAGTGTATACTTACTGCTGAATGAGACGACGTAGTTTCTACACAATGCAAGCGATGAGCTGAGGTCCACTTCTCAAGCAACGGTGCTCATGCATGTAAGTGAGGGGGGGTGGCTTATGAGGGAGCATACAGGGGAGGGGGTGGGTGCAGACGGAGCACTGAGGAAATGCTACTTTTAAAATCATGCTAGTTTTTGAAAATAACCAACCCTGCCTTTAAGGTTATCTGTGTCAACCAAAAGTGCCCTTGAAATAACAAAATGTCAATCAAACACCAGTTCTTCACAACATCTACAGAGCTAAAAATGAATCCTTTTGTTTGGATCTGCTGCCTCTTTGCTTGTTGTTAAGCATGTAATTCCCGTACAGAAACTTTAGGTTCAGTCTTATTTAACACGGGATCCTCTGCTGTGGGAGATTTTTCTTCCACTCTTACCATCTTCCCCTCTCTTTTGTATATGTATGAGTACATTAGCATTGGTGTCTGTGCAGATTTAGACTTTCAGATGTGACCTTTGTTGTCTAAATGTCAGGGAGATTGGCGAGGGAGCCCACAGAGGTAGGGCAAGGCTTACATAATCTGCTCACACTGCATTTCACACACACATATGAAATCACACAAGCACAGAGCAGTAAAAAAAAAAAAAGAAGGAGCTTGTTTTAGGACAATTGTCATATCTCAGCTGTGATGCTCTCTGCATCTCACTGAAAGCCTGGCTTTTAGGAGCGGTGGCTTTTATCAGCATGTATGTGCAGAAAGTGCCCTGGAAATTATTTATGGATTTAAAAATACTGATACAGTGCACTCTTTTTGTGTTATTCTTTTAAACTTATTCTGGGGTCCTTTGATCCCTCCCAAGGCTCTGAGCTGAATGTAAAGACAGAGTGTAGTTGAAGAGGGCTTTTGTGTTGTGTGCGTGTGGGTAGGTGTGTGTAGGTGTTTGTGCATGTGCTGCATAGTTGAGGAGCTGGTGGCTGGTTTGAGACTGAACTCAGTCTCCTTTATGAATTCATTCATGATGTCATTCTCTTTTCCAAATCTGAGACACGGACACCAGGACTTAAGCTCAAGGCCACAATGCACTCATGTGTAATACAATGTTCACAGTAAGTATCACTGAGAAGACCAGATATTGATATGCATGCAAAAAAATAATGATATTATGCATGCACCTGCATCAGAAGGGAACTGGAGCCCTTTTGCGTTGTCACTCAAAACACAAAACTGTTAGCCTAAAAGGAAAAACTTCATGGAAAAACTGTCATGAATACCAAACACTCACCTTCTGTAGGTTTAAAAGGACTTGTGCTTCTTTGAGGAGAATGTCAGCTGCATAAATTCACAGCATTACAGTTTACTGTATTTTCATGCAGCAATACTCCTTAATCAACAAATTAAGATTTTAGTCTTAGACTTCAACTTGCAACTAGGTTTGTTTGTGTTGGTTAAGGATGTAAAAACAATAAGCTGCATTGTTTTAAATGATCTATGTGTATTTAGTAAATTTGAACATCTGAATCCTCAGGATTTGTGAAGCTTGTGCTGACATTTTCATACTTTTTTCCCACCATGGAGTTTTATTGGTTTGAATTCTTTGGCAGTAGCATCATTTCAAGCTATCTATCAATCAATCAATCAATCTTTATTTGTATAGTGCCAATTCATAACAAGTGTTATCGTGAGACACTTAAAAAAAAGAGCAGGTAAAAATAACTTCCTCATTGCTATATTACCAAAACCCACCGTTAGTCTATCATGAGCGTAGCAACATTTTAGCAAAAGTTACAATGGCAAGAAAAACGTCCTTTTTAAGAGGCAGAAATCTTGGTCAAATCCAGGCTCATGATGAAACAGCAATCTACTGAAACTGCGCCAGGATTATCAGCTAACAGTCTCTGTCCATTCAAACAGACCACCATATTCACAACAACCTGCAACTGCACGTTTCACTGCTACACAGAGGGACTACATGGTTCAATTAGATGATCATATGTTGTCAAGCCCATTATTTTGGAATGATATCATTTTTGAGTATGTGTGAGGTTTAGGAAATAGTTGTTCTGGGTTGTTTCTTTAGTGTGTGTTCATCACAGTAGCTCTCTGAGCCCAGGGTGTCACATGACCTGGAAATGAGATACACTGTATTTTTGCAAGCCTGGTTTTTCTGAAGATGATTTCCTGTTCCAGAATGACTGTACAGTGTTTGTTTAGTCTGAAGGACTGCAGAAAGACACCGCCTCTATACCCGAGGTTTGGAGCTGTGTTCTGTTTTTTTTTGCTGCTTTATTACTTCTCTGCTTCTGAGCCCTATGCTTATTTCAGTTTATTTCCTGTTCCACGATCACACATCTATGCATCAGGAGGTGAGTTCTGAAACCACAGTATGATCAGAGCAGCAGCACTAGTTCATTTTGCAGTTTGCTCAAGGGCACCTCAATGGTAGTGCAAATATGAAGATAGTTCACCCTTCCAAAACCTACTGATGGAATCTAGTTAGCAAAAAACAGCTCGCCACCCCCGCTTAATGCTGAATGTAACATCGCCCTGCCTGTGGCTGTCCAGGTGTACATGTGTGCTTGTGTCCTTGCATCAGTATTTAAATCCAACTGTTTTTAAAAAGTGTTCACAAAACACTTAAAGTGCTTTAAGTCTCAGTCTCATTATACACAGTGCTGCCTGGTCATGAATTAAGGAGGGAACTTCAGTGATGTTATAAAGCAATGTTCATCTGCCTAAAAACAGAGTCAGCTCATGTCACCTGATGAAGTCATTACAGCAAGTCATTTTACATTAGTCTCAAAATCTGCTTTTGAGTGATAGGAGTATTTACCAGAACCAACGGTCTAAAGAGAATCCACTGTTCAATATTATACATAATCCATTTCTTTGGGGGGAACCATACTAGTTTTGAAGCAAAGATTCACTGATTCAATTGTTTTCTAATCTGCTTAATTGCAAGTCCCATGCTCGATGGTAAATTTGAGAATGCTTTTGTTGCTGGAAGAGCAGCAACAGTCTGGATTATTGTGATTTAAAAAAAAAAGCTTTTACAATATGCAACTTCAATCCTCCCCTTATTTCAAGAGCAGCATCAGTATTTTAAGCTTGCACAATCTAATCACCACAAAGCTGCTACTGTACATGGTGCCTTTAATTGAAGTTTAACATTTTCAATGGATCTCGTCCTCTTTCTTTCAGGCATTCATACTTTGTGGGAACATTATCAAGTTGAAGCACAGACATATTTTGCCACAGAGTGAAAACAAAAGTATAAAAAATACAATAATTTAGAATCCAACCCCTCAAATATTCAACCTGTGCTATCCTTAAACACATGTGATCTTACAGAGATACTTTTTAAAGCCCGTATATGACACTTGAAGTTGCTGCTGCTTGCATCAGAGCTGTTCGTCCAGAGTGTAAATGTGGTTGATTATCAGATCAACAGGGCACACTGTATCTGATTGATGCCCAGCCACGGACAAAGTGGCAGGGGAGGATGACATTATGCCAATAAAATTATAAGATGGTGATCACTTTGAGAAACGTGCATCCATTATTGTGACATTTATACTCCCTCATCACGGACTGTTAATGATAAATGATAAATCACCAGGGCATGGTGATATTTTTAGCCGGGGTTGGAGATGAATGAGGTTATGATTCTGGCCACGGTGGTCGATGTAGTGAGCGAGGGGCTGACTGAGCCCCTCCCCCGACTGTAGGTGATGGCTGAAGCCGGCAGTCTGGCAGTGGAGCACTCTGATCAGTATTAATGCAGGACCGCCTCTCAGCCTCACAGCCGATCTCTCTGCGGTCCCCACTCACCGGAAGGCAGCTCGGCAGCTGCGGACAGCCTGCGCACAGCTTCTCTCTTGTTTGCTTTCAGGATCTATTGGCCTGAGAGTCGCTCGGTTTTAAGGGAAGAGGAGAAACACCGGCAGGTGTTGACTAGCGGGGAGAAATCGCGGTGCAGACTGATGACGATGATGATGGTGAGGATGATGCATCTCTTCCCGTG
This sequence comes from Labrus bergylta, assembly GCF_963930695.1. NCBI lineage: Eukaryota > Metazoa > Chordata > Actinopteri > Labriformes > Labridae > Labrus > Labrus bergylta. Next base: position 4,994,848 of record NC_089203.1, on the reverse strand, counting down.
CCTTTATGAATTACATCGCGTAGTGTGAAGAGGCGTAGGGGCATCTTTTCTTCATTTCTTGCCTAACTGTAATGGTGGATTGCTCGGTGGCTTTGAGGCTACGTGTCTTGACGGGGGAGCTGAATAGGAGCCGTCAGTGAGAGCGCAGCTCAGCATCGGCCCGCAGCGCTGCGCCATGGCCTTGGATGTCCAGACTTGCGTGGTGTTTTCGGTGATCGCGGTTCTGGTGCTTGTGAACGTGCTGTTGATGTTCATCCTCGGTACTCGTTAATGGATCTGCGCTTGGGGCCCGGTTCGCAGCGCACCACGCTTCCTCACAGGAGAGGAGAGAAAGACAGTGCGCGTTGGTCGAGAGCGGGGACACCCGGCGCTCCATCACGGCTACGCGTTACAATGAATGACGTTGGTACAACATAATGTATTTCTGTTACCCCCTCCCCAATCCTTCGTTATGTCTTGTGTCCTCTCACCGTTTGTGGTAGTTAGTGTTGTCTGGTGGTGGTGATAGTTGTGCGGATACAGATCTGTGATGCTCTTACCTTTTCTGTGGTGACTGGAAAATCATATCTCCGCATATAAACATGTCCCCCCCCTCCCACCTCCCCCTACGTCGATCTTCGTCTCTCCTCCATGTTGTACATTGTTGATTATGCGCATGGATTTAAACCTGTGATTATGAGATTTTTTAGATGAAACCCACAATAACTGATGGTCTTTTTAACAGCGTCTAACTGCTGCGTCAGGACTTGTTTTCCTAATGTGATTCACTGGAGCCACATCCACAATATGGCAGCTAATAGCTGAGCAGTGGCCTCTCCTCAGAAGTAAAAAAGGATATTTGTGTAGCAAATAGCTATGCTAGTGAGAGGTTTGTGATGCTGATCTCAGACTCTGGAGGACCGTTTGTAATCTCAGCTGAACAGTAACCAATTGAAAGCAGGGCTAGGCCTAATAAAGGAGGGCCTCCGTCACTCCAGGTTTCCCCCATTTTAGATGCAGCTAAACTCAGCTCCCATTTCACAGCCCACTATATTCACTTTTCTGCCATTTGCGACATCTCAATGTGGTGACTATATCTCAAGCTGAAATGTTATCACACCTGGCAACTAAATAGTTACTAATAAAAAAATGAACGAGTTAATGTGCATACATCTGACAGCTGAAATGTCTCCCAAGTGAAAAGAGATGTCAGGTGCAGATAAAAAAAAAATCCATATCCCCTTTCTCTTATGCTTTAGTATAATCGAATAAAGGCTTGGAGGCAGGTGTCATGAATGTTGAATGAGTGTCAGAAATAGATATGCTAAAAGCCTGTCCCAGAGCCGGCCATGGCAGTCCTATTAATAGGGATGGTAGGATGAGCAGGTTTTTGAAGATATACTGTGTGTGTGCTCTCTCACACTCTGGGTTAAGTGCTGTGTGAGTCTTGTTAAGTGGTAGATGCTTTTCTGTATGTAGGTAATGTTTTATGAACACAGGCACATCTATCACATGCAGTGGCATGTGGTCTGGTGTTTTCATCACTGAGGCTAAACATTCTATAGCAGGGACCCCCACAGGACTATAAACAGAGCTTCTTAGTATTGTACACTGCGGTGGTTGGGGCTCAGTCGGCTAGCAGCTGCAGATGTGTGCTCACATGTGAGCCTGTTATGTTGCCTGTGTGTAAGAGATAGTCTGGGTGGCTGTTATCTGTAGATCCACTTTGATTCTGTGGCGTGCACACGTCCCCGAGTGTTCACACATTTTGTAATCCCCCCCAGGGCCAGGTGCCTTCTAATAGAGTTCTGTTAAATGCTGTGCAGCCAGAAGTGTCAATGTGCGGATGGTGTGTGTGTATGAGGGAGAACAACAGCGTGCGAGAGGATGTGTGTGTATTTCTCACTGGTTTTTAGGCAGAGCATCTTTGATTGGCTCCCAGACTCGGGGTATAAGTGTATTACATAACAGGGTTGGCAGACACAGGGAGGACGGACTGCGAGACTCGCTCGGTGCGTCAGAAAAAGAGAAGCCTCTTTCTGGAATACAGCACCTTGTTACTCGATATCGCAGGCTCAGCTCATGCAGAGGACTATCACCTCGGCCACTTCTGACAGAGATTAATCTATCATGATTGCATGAACCGGACTTCTCCATGCATACACTCTCTGAACAGTTACATGCCACAAACATGGTAAGGCTAAAAGGCTTGTCTGTGTGTGCGTTTGTGTGTGTGTGCTTGCTCAGGAATGCTGTAGGTGCTTTGGTGCAGATGTGCTTTAGCTGGAGATAGAGGAGGATGTTGGAATGCAGTGGAGCTGCCAGTGCAGTGAATGCTGATGTGTTGTGCTGCAAAGATGATAAAAGGGAGTGAATCGGCTCTCTGTCATTTTATATTTCTTAGCCATGTCTGCGATTGAATGTGAAACCCAGGGCACTGTCTATATGTCCACATGCAGGGAAAGATTTCTCTGCATTCATTTGCATTGACCCAAATACAGGTTTTGCGGTTAAAGGCGACCACTTCGCCCTGTGATCTTTGATGTTGTAACTGCAGTGTAACCAAAATGATGACACGGGGTTGATACAGCCGGTTGGCACTCAGGTGATGATGAGTATTTTGGTAAGACTTGCCTGTGTTTACTTTGTTTGCCTTTTGATCAAGCTAGGTGCGAGGGTAAGCCGAGGGAGGACTTGGGAAGATTGATTATGTAATGTTTTTAATTTATTCAGCATGTAGAAGGGGGTAAAAAGGAATGCACTGTATAGGAGAGGGCAGTGCCGATCTCATCAGAGAGATGGAGGGATGAGGACGAAGGAGGAAAGTGAGCAGGGTGGAACATTGGCTGTGAATGGATCTCTTTCCTGTCTCTCTCCCTTGCTCTTTCTGTCTGTTGCCTATATTACAGCAGATTGATGGGGACTGGAGAGATTGTGCTTGGAGTGAATGGTGCTGAAAATGGAGTGGATGCTGGAGGGTGTGTGTGTGAGTTGGGGGGGGGGGGGGTGGCTGGATTAGGGAGAGCAGACATTACTGTGAAGAAGCGAGAAGCAAGACTGACCTCAGTGGAGAGGCTCATCTGTTCTGAGGGTGCTGTGGCAGGCCGAGGTCCGGATGTCAAATAGTAACGCTCATGGAGAACTGATGTGGCTATTCCACTGATTTTCTTTTGGCTGCAAGTTTGTGTTATAAATTAATGTTATTCTTCTTCCTGAATGAACAAATGATTTTCACATCTTTTTCAGTAGTATTCATTGTTGCTGTTTCCATGGCAGCGTGACACATGTTCCTGCATTAATCCTCCCCTCTTCCTGTAGTGGAGAGCTTTGAGATACATGCTCGAGCTCTTGTTACGCCAGTTCCCAGGCCCATGTGAAAACTGATTGAAGAAACCTACTCAGCGATGTCTTTGATCGTAAACCTGCATGCTGAGGGCCTGCATCATGCACCTCTGCATTTCTCACTGTCATGGAAATAATGTTAGTGCATTCTCTAATGTGATTGGTTCCTCTTTTTCTCAGATCTAATAACAGAGGGCTTTTGCTGCTTCTTCAGCGGTCACTCTCTGTGCGTGTCTGCTCACACATGCACCTAAATTTGGAAATATTCCAGTGCCTCCTGAAGTGTCCTTGCCTCATCCCATCATCTTGTCAATACCAGTGAAGCATCCTCATCTGTCGCCATGACGACGGCTGTTTTTTTTCCATTCCAGGCAAGGGCGTCCCCCCCCCCTGTGCTCACTCCTCTGCCCAGATTGGCTTATATCCCCCGTAGCTGTCTCAGTCAGCCATCGGGGAGGTAGGCTTGTCTACAGGTTGAAGGGGCAACATAGCTGCTGAGTCTGAGAGCTTACATCCTCATGGGGGTTCGGTTGAATGCAAACAACACTAACACACACACACACACACACACACACACACACACACACACACACACACACACACACACACACACACACACACACACACACAGCTGCTGTTTCTTCAAACACACTGCATCAGCATTAGGTGGGACCAGAGTGATGAGGTGCATTTTAAATGGTTGAAGGGATTTGATTTTATGAAAGGCAATGCAGTCTTAAGAGACTATGTCAACAACTAGAACTAGCTTACTTTAGAAAACAACAGTAGCTCAGTGTTATTGAGCAAAAGCCTTAATGAAAGCCAAGAACTAATTTAATGTCCATCCATGTGACGTCCCAGTCTCCGGGCCTTTGATAACTCCTTACCTTGAGCCTAAGCAGCTCCTGTCAGGCTCGGTTAGTGCTGGCTGCGCTGCCCGCAGCCCCGGGGACTGAATGCATGGTTAGCTTCTGACTGGGGACTGCTGATGAGCACTACCTTGGAGGGAGAGCAATCGTAACAAACATTTGGAGCTGTGCCATCCATAGATGCATACAGGGGGTTTAATGTGTCAGGAGTTAAAAGTGTGGCTGCAGGTGTGAGTGCTTCTTTGCGCACGTCTCAGCACAACAAACCTAACTGCCCCATGTGATGGATGGCGTAGATTTTTTTTGGTAGATGGATGATGTCAGACCCAGGTCCCTCGCAGGAACACTGTCCGCTGTCTCGTCCTTTAATGAGAACAACCTTTAGCCTCTCCAGATCCTTTAAAGAATACTGATTATCCGACAGGCCTCCATGCCCCTTCAGGTGATGCCAAACGCAAGCACTTTAGGTATCCCTTTCTTTATGGTAATGCATACAATGGAATATATCTATTTTTAGCGTAGCATAATGTCGACATAATTTATTCATGATGCTCAAATCAATCGAGAATGTTTGATGAGTCATGCTTCCTTGCTCTGTCAAAGACTGTGCTGCAGATTAAATAACAAGCTCTGGTGACAGCTCGAAGGAAAGGAGATTATCCCTTCACATTTGTTTGCTCCTCAGCATTTATATTACATTAACACATGTAATTATTCTAATGTCATAATGGGCCAATTATGGTCCCTGTGTGCACACTGGTGCTGTGTGTATGAATGCTGTGTTGTTTTTCCACTAATAGCTCTGCCTTTTTTGTGTTGTTCAATTTTTGTTGTGCGGTGCTGTGTTCTGTGTCAGCTATTGTGTTGCTCTGTTTGCACTCCCTAAGCTGCTGGTAGGCCCTGGCTTTGAGGGTGTGTATTTGCATCTATTAGTAATCTGAGTGGGTTTAGCAACACGGATTCATACAAATTAAGGCCTAAATAAGGATGAGAACTGAATTTGCAGTGCCTTTCAAAGGTTATTTGAATGCTGTCTTACGTCAGGTGGATCCACAGTTGTTGGTCAGTGATTGCTGTTTTTGTCGTGTCTCCACATCAAAAGCTGCATTTACTGAAAACAAAATAGTAAGATTCCGCTTGTCTTTCCCTCTCGTTTCCCCCAGTTGATAAGTGGAGGTTCAATCGTCAACGCTGAGGCGGTATGGGACCATGTGACCATGGCCGACCGGGAGTTGGCGTTTAAGGCCGGCGACGTCATCAAGGTGCTGGACGCCTCCAACAAAGACTGGTGGTGGGGCCAGATTGATGAGGAAGAAGGATGGTTCCCTGCCAGCTTTGTACGGGTGAGTTAGCTGCTGCCATGGCTGGCCAGCGACCATAGACACAACACAACACCCACGCACACAGAAATGGAGGCACATGAACATATGCACACAAGCTGCCGAATACACACAGGAAAGTGCACAAGAAATTCTGTCACATACGCAAAAAGCACACAAACAAAAACACACTCTTTAATATGCCTGCTCCGCTCACAGATACTCTGTTGAATAAGGCTGTGTTTTAATAATACATAACATTGAGGAGATGAGACAACAGCTAGCTAAGTGCCTTTATCAGGTGTTCAGGGACAATGAGACAGAGATGCTGATGAGCCCCTTTTTTCCAGTTTGGCATTACCTTCAACTGTTAGCCTTGAAAATCAGCATCCCTTCTTCACCTTGTGATTATATAATCTCATAAATATCTGAGCTCAACGAAGCCTACCACACAAGTCTGATTCTTTTAATTAACAAGAAGGCTGAACAAGTGAGCGAGAGTGGTTGTCGTAGGTAGATGCTTCACACAGCCAAGCACCCCCCACAGACACTCCTCATGGCCATTCCCACCTGTCCACCCTTCCATATTCACTTCTTGAGAGGGCAGGGCAGACAGGCTGACTGACTGTCGACCAAAAAGTATCTTTCTGTTCTGTCATTCTCTCTCTCCAAGGTGGAACCCCACCCTCCTCAGCCCCAAACAAAACAGGTTTTCTATATCAACCCCATAGCAACTCCACGGTTCCAAAACACCACGTCAAAGGTGCGTTTTCCCCGCTTCATCCAACCCATCCAGCCTGCCCGCCCACCCGCCCGCTCCAGTCTGTCCACACAACGTGCCCTCGACATTACCAGACATTTAACGTCACCATGACGGCATCACACCATCTTCAGCGGGGTCGATAGAGAGGAAGAACTGATGAGTCAAAAGTAAAATAATGTTAAAAGTCTCCTTAAGGCCACCACTCAAATTCTATAAACATATTTACATAGAAGTAGATGGAATTTTGGAACCATTATCCCTGTTACCATTTATCGTTATCTCGATCATAACCTTGTGAGAGAATATGTTTTCAGTACTCGATTTACTATTGACTCTGACTATTTCTCAGTCTTAATGCTGCGCTAGTAGCTCTCGTCTGCAGTCAGTGCTCTACCACCCGTCACTCTGCTTGTCTGTGGCGCTACATTCCTCATCCTGTGTTTGGCATTCTACCCGTCGGTTCTTTGATGTTCTCTTGGCAAACTGTGTGTCATCAGGTGTTGGGCTGCTGGACATCTGAAACCACACTCACCTGGCCCGTTCTATATGAACAAGAGTAGAATACACAATGTCCTGTGTGTGGATCTTTGTGTGTGTGTGTGTGTGTGTGTGTGTGTGTGTGTGTGTGTGTGTGTGTGTGTTAGTGAGAGCAGAGAAACGTGTTGTTTTGTGTGCAGATGTTTATGCATGCATGTGTGCAGGGAGGGGGCTGGACTTTTTTGAGTCAGACAGCATTGAAGTTGGGTGATGACTATCCTCTGAGTACTAGAAGGTTTTCTTCAAACTCAGAGTTTAACGGTGTGCACCTGCACCTTCTGGACCAACAGGCTTACTCACTGTCCCCACTAAATTAAGCTCTGTGTGTGTCTGTGTGTGAGGTGTGTTTTTATGTATGTGGTGTAGGTGTGTGTGCAGTGTGCTCATAAGGAGTGAGCAGTGCCACTGTTGTTGTTAACATAGTGTGATATGGAAGCCAAAATGTATGTTTACTAACACTCTTTCTGTCATCAGATTTATGCACTTCAAACATGACTGAACACATGTCTTATTCAAGTGCACATGTGTGTGTCGCTCTGTCTGTGTGTGTGTGTGTATGTGTTTGTACTCAGCTGTGGGTAAACCAGGAGGACGGGGGAGCGGAGCCATCAGAGGGGACCAGCGAGGTGCAGAATGGGCACCTGGACCCGACAAATGACTGCCTGTGTCTGGGCTCGCCCCTTCAGAACCGAGACCAGATGAGAGCTAACGTCATCAATGAGATCATGAGCACAGAGAGACACTACATCAAACACCTCAAGGACATCTGTGAGGTACGTAACACGTGCGCACATCCATCAACACATACACACATACGTACACACTGCACGTTAATACAAGAAAGAAAGAGAAATGCTGATGAAATGATTCAACTGAAATGTGTCCATCAGAAGAAGAAGCAGCCCTTTTGATGCTACACAATTCTTTACACTCCCACATTCACACGTTTAAACATGGCATATTTTTACTCCTGATCTCAACACAGTCCAAAAATAATTCTCTCTTTTCTGAGATATGAAAACACAATTTGTCATCTGCACACAGTAGTGGCAGCTGTCACACTCGGACTGATTTGGTCCAGATTCAGTTTTTTTTTTTTTTTTATAGATTATGAATCATGCAGAAGTGGAAAACAAGAATTCCCACCTAATAAAAAATAAACAAAAGCCTTGTAAACGGCTGTATTCTGAGGACTGCCAGCCTTGAATAAAGACTTAAAACATGGCACGCCAAATGTGGAACCTGATTCACAAAGCTGGACACACATTTAGAAAATTGAATCTGATTTTATGGCTTTCACATTAGTTAATGCTCTTTCACCTATTAGTAACAAACACAAATGCATGCACTGTACAGATATAGTATCCTACATGGGTCAGTTTGATCTTTCTAAGGGGACCATAGTGGATCCTCTGACTCTGTTTTATTCTCCAGTCATGCTGCATGGTTCCTGTATTTATAGTATAAAACATGACATAGCAGTATTCAGTTTGATCTACTGCTATCAAGAAGGATAGACCATTACGTTAAGAAATACATCTTATTATATTTCACTGTTTGCATTCTGTGAAGCACTGTGTCGCCTATATATGTCGCGATATAAATACAGATATTATTAGAATGATGATTTTATCGGTTGGAAAATCAATACAGTGCTCATTTCTGTAGGGGAGGCAGTAGCTCAGTCTGTAGGGACTTTGGGTTGGGAACCAGAGGGTCGCTGGTTTAAGTCCCGATGCAGATCAAAATAAGAACATTGGTCTAGTAGCTGGAGAGGTGCCAGGGCATTTCCTGAGTACTGTCGAGCTGCCCTTGAGCAAGGCACCGAACCCCCAACCACTCTCACGTGTAGCAGCCTCACTCTGACATCTCTCCACTAATGTCCACAGGTCCTGTTTGTGCACGTGTGTGTTTCGGGCCTATGTGTGTGAGAAGCATGTCTCTCAATAACAGAGTGTAAACCTGGATTTCCATCAGGGGTTAATAAAGTATTTTGAATTTTAAAAAAAAATGTCATAGCTGTCACAAGATTAACGATCAGAATACCTCTGCATCAAGACTTTTCGGAAGTGGGAAATTCTCAGGTTAAATTCTTGCTTATCTCATCATCTCTCTTTCATCCTCAACACACCCTTTGCCAGTGAAGCGTTGTGTTTAAAAATAGTTGGACTAAAGTGTGAATTTCACCTTCACACCTCCATACTACCCAGCTATTGTAGTACTTCTCAACATGCCAAATACTTTTTTTTTTTTATCTCTGATCACTCGATAGCAGAAATATGCAAAGATGTCTTAAACATCACTTCAAACTTGTCTGATCTAGTTTCAAACTGCGTGTAGTAAGCAGTGAAAAGGAAAGAGTTTAATGACTTAGGACAGCTAATTAGAGGAAACATTGCAGTGCAATCCCTCCGCCTATGAAGTCAAAATGCCTCTAAGCCAATGTTTTCTTGTTGTAGTTGAATACTTGATGACTTTGGAGGCTGTGCTAGTCTCTAAGGATGCTACCATTGAAGAGGCTTCATTCCTTATATAATGTAAAAAGAAAACACAGTGCATAAAAAGTTTCAACTAAAGCAGTCGCTCATTTTAGGAAGATATTTCACACTTTTCGCAAATCAAGGATACTCTAATTTAAAACTACGCCTCCATTTTATTGATTTGCATTGAAGTTGAGCTGAAGGAACAACAAATAAAAAGGCTACGCTTGTTGTGACATTCACAAAAAACAGCAAAGTTTACTAAGAAGTGGAGTGTGAAATAGCCAAAATCGACTTATCACAGCAAATCTTTCCTCGACGTGTCAAAGCTTCAGAGCAGTTAATTAAATACAAGAATCGGACTGACAAATCGGGGCCATGTGTAAATGGATGAAAAAGGAAATAGTTTTTGAACTTAGACAATAGTCAAAGCCTCACAGTAGTTGTAACCAATTTTATTGTAGGGCTACCTGCGCCAGTGCAGGAAGCGTGTGGACATGTTCAATGACGACCAGCTGAAGGTCATCTTTGGGAACATCGAGGACATCTATCGCTTCCAGATGGGATTTGTTCGAGATCTGGAGAAGCAGTACAACACAGAGGATCCCCACCTCTCTGAGATTGGACCATGCTTTTTAGAACATGTGAGTCCTTTTTTTCTTCTTTTTTTTACACTTAAACAAACTTCTCTGTACCTCCTGGCTCTCCTCTGCCCAGCACTTAAAAGACCATTCATTTTATAATGTCCTCTAATCATGCATTCGTTCACTCCTGTGCACTGCAGCAAGATGGTTTTTGGATCTATTCTGAATACTGTAACAACCACTTGGATGCCTGTATGGAGCTGAGCAAACTGATGAGGGATGGCAGGTACCAGCACTTCTTCGAGGCCTGTCGTCTCCTCCAGCAAATGATTGACATCGCCATCGATGGCTTCTTGCTCACCCCTGTCCAGAAAATCTGCAAATATCCACTCCAGCTGGCCGAGCTTCTCAAATACACTGCACAGGAGCACAGGTACTGTACACTCTCTGCTGAGGTCACAATTAATCTGCTGCATGAGGTGCTGTTTGATGGTTGTTGTGAAAAAGAAGCCATTACTGATGCATGGTTGTTTTTAGTGTTTTGATGCAGCACGTTGTTCACTATGCTTCAGCAGCTTCCTGTGAATGTTTTAGAGGACATCATTTCATTGAGGAATCTCAGCATCGTTTATGTAACAGCATTGCAATTAATCTCCAGTGGTCACAGGATCATTGCATAGATCCGTGGCTATAAATAGATTGCAGATTAAATATGAATTTGGGCTTTTGCTGGCAGGTGTACAAGCGTTCTTCACTCACTGCCTGCACAGCACACGAGCTCAGTACACAATACAAACATTTGCAGATGATCGCCGACATCCAGATGTGCAAACTCATGTGTGGGAACCCGCAGAAAAACATAGTGTAAATGATTTAGCGTGCCTCAGCCAGCTTCAGGTCATTCACAAACCATGCGTTCGCAGCCAGAGAGGGACAGGTGCCAGCGAGGCCTGCCAGATCACAGTGTTCCACTGTTGGGAGCTGTGGAGAATCTGCCAGATATAGGCTCACTCTCTGTCACACACACACACAGCATTGTCGCACACACACGTACACACACACACACACATTATCTTTCAAAGTGAGGATTGGATCCGTAGCACATCTAAGCCAGAGGGATAAATCCAGCTCAGTTAGCATAGACGCAGGCAGAGTTAACTGCAGCTAGAGAAAGTGGCTGATTAGAATTAAATAGCAGTGTGTTTTTTTTTTTTTTGACTGGGCTCCAGCAGACTTAGTGCTGTTACTTTAAGTTTATAACCCAAGTGGTTTAATAGGCTACTCTGTATCATTCACTGCAGCAACATTACATGTCTTTAAAAAAAAAAAAGTCTTTTAAAGAGTGGCTCATCTCCAAGAGCTATAACTTTCCCTTTAACACCCGGCAGTGATTATGTGTACATTGTGTTCGCAGTGACTATCGATACGTGGCAGCAGCACTGGCAGTAATGCGGAACGTCACTCAGCAGATCAACGAGAGGAAGAGGAGGCTGGAAAACATCGACAAGATCGCCCAGTGGCAGGCCTCTGTTCTAGACTGGGAGGTTTGTGTGTGTGTGTGTGTGTGTGTGTGTGTGTTGATCTGTTCGGACCATCTGTTTAGCCTAGAGACGGAAAACATTTTGATTTTTACACCTTTAATCTGTCACTAAATGTAGACACTTTTTATACCACCTACTTTAGGAAAGCATCTTATTAAGTGTTTGTGCCTGTCAAATGTCCTCTAGCCTAAATGTCGGTACATTCATAAAGCCTAAACATGTTTTCCTTGCTGTCAGATGACGACACAGGAAGGACAAACATACATTTTACTCAATAAAATCAAGTATATTTAACCTTCATGCTGCTTTGTGAAAACATGGTATTTATTGTTTTCATAAGCTTTTAAAACCTGCAAAGTAATTCCTTAAACTTCTTTTTATTGTCATTATTAAGTTTTCAGACTTTCAGTTGTAGTCATACCCTGCATTAGATGATGACTGCATACTGCACTTAACATGATTGTCTTTTGATTTAAAGTAGAAGTCCAGTAATCTGATGATGTATATTACATAGTGTCTAGAGGGTTCAAAAGGACATTTAAAAAATGGCAGTCAAGGAACTAGCTTAAAGGTGACATGTCCTGAAATTTGGTAAAAGTTCTTAAAGAAGACATATTATATCCCCTTCTCCACCTTTTCAAACAGTCCCCCTGTGGTCTAAATGAAACATCTGTGCTGTGCTTTGGTCAAAATATAACATGAATCAAGCACCAGAGGAGGTTTGTGACCCTGTATAAACCAGCTCTCTCAGACCGCTCCGTTTTGGTGTGTGTGTCTCTTTAAATGTAATGACCCCACCCTGAGCTTTCCTGGTAGACATCACTCCTCTGTACCGTGAATAAAAATGGCAGACCTGCGCAAAAGTCTTGCTCTAGGCTGGGGGTGGAGTTCATGGGTGGAGATACCAGGGGAGGGGAGGTGATTTTTTTTACCAGAATCCCACTGTGACATCACAAGGAGAGCAAATTTGAAACGGACCCATTTTTCTCTGTGTTGTAAGACTTATGCAGACCACAAACAAAGGACTGGATGGGTTTATTTCACATTTTGTGGGTCGGTAGACACTCAGGTTACCCAAATATATATTCAGAAACACTGTACAAGTGATTTTACATAATATGTCCCCGTTAAATCAGGAAATCCTACAGAAATTAAAATTCAACTAAATAGCATTTATTGATTGCATTTTCCTGATATGTAAACAGCCATATGTCCGAGTCGGCTTTATGTTACCAGATGATGACATCACGATGACATCATCACCTCCATTTCCCAGACCTCGCAAAGCTACTGTGGCTGGGAAGTGCAAAACAAAATTCAAAAGTCTGAAACACTTTCACAAAGCTTGAGACAAATTTACATTTTGGAAAACATGTTAACATTCTATACAACAAAAACACTTTGACAAAGGACAAAACAAATGTACATTTTATTAAACAAATTTACAAGATGTGTAACATTTTTACAAGTGCTGAGACAGATTTTCAAGTGGCACAACACTTTTACCAGTCCTTAAAAAAATTACAAACGACAGAATCTTGATGGAAAGGGAATTTACCAGAGGCAGGAAGTGACCTGGAAGTGATTGAGAGAGCGGTCATTTAGTTTGTTTTGGCCATAGAGAGAGAGAGAGAGAGAGAGAGAGAGAGAGAGAGAGAGAGAGAGAGATATATACATGAAGTTTAATTTAGCTATGGCCACGTAAAGATTCTGTGGTTTGTAAATTTGTTTGTTTGCCACAGAAGTCCGTAAAACTCTTTCTAACTAACTACTAACCAGAATGTGCAAACTGACTTCACCACATGACATGTGCAGAATCAGTTATTTTAGGCTTTTATCTTTTTGCAGCTGAAACCTGATTTTTATCCATGAGACTGTTCTATATTTATATATTGCATTTCTGTATTGTGTGTGTGTGTGTGTGTGTGTGTCCAGGGAGATGATATCTTGGACAGGAGCTCGGAACTCATCTACACTGGGGAGTTGTCATGGATCTATCAGCCGTATGGACGCAGCCAGCAGCGGGTCTTCTTCCTCTTTGATCACCAGCTGGTCCTCTGTAAGAAGGTAGGCAATCTCCCCCCCCCTCTCTCTCTCTCTTTGTTCCCCTTTTTTCCCTCTTTTTTAAGAGACATCGTTGGCTGAAAAACAAGCTGATAAGCTGAAACACATCCTCAGACTGTGTTCTTAAGAGTTGTGTATCACATGGCTGGTGACTGAGGTGCTTGAAGACAATGTGACTTCATCAACCTTCCTTGTGAGCTGCAAAGGGATTATATAATAGTGTCTGAGACGCACCAGTCCTCAGTGAAGATGCGCTCAAATCTTCTGTACCTTTTACAAAATGGAGCTTTGGTACTTTGGGCTCTAATGCACCAGGGCTGTGCTCTCCTGTCAGATGGATGTTCACGCTTGGCTAGACTTTATCACACATGCACACAGGGACACCGCCACCAATGCAGACAGACACACACAAACACAAACACACACACACGCAGGGCTGAATAACTGCGTCATCCCACGCATACATGTGTACAAACAGAGCAACAATGATTTAATCCATGAAACAGAAAAACATGAAGAAAGCGTTATAGATTGAGTCATTTTCTGCTTTTTTATCTTTTCTCCACCCCCCCCCCCCCCCCCTCCTCTTTCATCTCTGACACCTAAAATGAACTCAAGTATTTCTGCTGGTCACCACGTCTGTTAGCTGATCTCATCCACTAAATTAATTCTGCTCCGAGACACACTGAATAATCAAATCTAGTCTTTGTTCTACAGGAACCTAAGTACAACATGTGTAATGGCAGCCCCCAGGGTGTGTTAGTAACTCGCTGCATATAGTCGGCCATCTTTTCCCCCCATCTCTTCCTTATCAGCACACAGATGCACATTTGTCCATGCATGCTTATTAAAAGATTCTTTATTTTTATTTCTTACCTTTCTTGACCTTAAAGTGCGACTGGATGTTATTTCCTGGGGCAATTTAACAAGGTTTATTTTTGTATGGCTGTTAAAAGTCACAGAGGTTAAGGTTATGTTTGGTTGATGGAAAGCTACAGAAAGAGATGGTCAATCACTCAATTATCAAATGTTTAGATGATTAATTAATTCATATCTAGTGTCTAGTTTGCAGCTTCAGAATTTTGAGCATAAACATCTCTGTGTTGTCTGGTGTTTGAGTGTATCTGAATTATTGTCGAGTTTGTCTTACACACTTTGAAAGCTTTTTATTGCTTTTGAAAATGACCCTTAACAAGGCATGATGCAAAATGATGACAATAATCATCTTAAATCTTTATCTGCAGCTAACTATTTAATAAATGACTATTTTTCTCATGTGTAAGGAGAAGTTACCACAGAGTGATTTCAGACACACTGTATGCATTAAACTGCTTTAATATGATGGAATAAAAGAAACACAATACAGCCCCAAAGAGCTCCTTGATATGCACATTTTTCAATCGCTCTTTATTTTTAAGGTTTTAGTTTTGGGATTTTTATGCCTTTATTGTAGAGATAGGACAGTGGATAGAGTCAGAAATCAGAGAGAGAGAAAGAGAGAGAGAGAGTGGAGAATGACATGTGGAAAAGGAGCCAGAGGGTGGATTCCAACCCCGTCCCTAAGAGGACTACAGTCTCCGTACATGGGGTGCACACACTAACCACTACGCTACCGTACCGGGCCCATTCATTCAGTATTCCTTTACATTTCTATTTTATCTCATAAAAACTGTTAGATAAACAACAAAAGAGTTTTCAGGACATGAAGCTCGGGGATGGACATGTGACATTGTGTTTTCTGTTATCTGTTGGTTTATTAGTTATTGACCAGTAACAGAGATTAGAACAGCTGAATAAACACAAGTCATACCAACCTGATGGATATGAGCCTTACATAGGCTTGTCACGGTTTCTTTGGGGTTGTCCATTTGATTGAACTTGTGTTGAGGAAACCTAGTCAGGATATATTTACTATTGTTAAAATAGTGCTTTATATATTCCATGTAAGCGAGTGCCAAGCAGGTTTGCTGTGAAATGTTGCATCCTGCAATATGTGTGCAGAAGGTGTTTGTATGTTTGTGCAGCAGATGGAAAGGGTTGCATAAGACAGACTCTCAGGATAACAGGGGAGGGATGCTTGTTGACACCTCCACGGTTCAGCTCACACACATACACACATTAACAGACATCGTCCCTGCTCTTCCCCAGGACCTGATACGCCGGGACATCCTGTATTATAAGGGACGCATCGACATGGATCGCTACGAGGTGCGGGATGCATTAGACGGCCGTGACGATGACTTCAACGTCAGCGTGAAGAATGCATTCAAGTTGTGCAACAAAGACAGCGAGGAGATCCACATCTTCCTGGCCAAGAAGCCAGAGGAGAAGATTCGCTGGCTCAGGGCCTTCCACGAGGAGAGGAAGATGGTGCAGGAGGACGAGAAAATCGGTTAGTCACGCACCGCCCTCTTTGGAAAGCATTAGTTCCATTCACAATGGCCAATGGAGCTTCAGTTACATGTTGTATCTGTAGCACACTACAAGGTGACTCTTCGTACAGAACATACGCAACATACACACACAACATTTAAATCATATTTATGTGAGTGTAACTTTAGCTTTGATTGGCTGGCTCAAAATCAAATCATATCTTAGGACATTTTTTCCAAGCTGGTCTTTGTCTGCTCTGAGGTTGTCAACATCAGATTTGCACATATTACTAAAATGAAGAGAACGTATTATTGGATAGTCAATTCAGGTTTTTTTGGAAGGATGTCCAGGCGTATTGTGTTGGGATGTTAAAAGACAAAATGTTCTGTTTATACAGGGAAAAACTGAATATTTATTGATGTAAACAGTTCTAATTGACATTTATTCTTTACAGCTATGTATAACTTTTTTTCTGTGTGGGTCCTTGGGAGGCTCAGCTTGTCTCGAAGGAAAAAAGGAAAGGAAAAAGGCTTGAAACCACTGTCCTAGGAGACATTGCATTACTGGTAGTTTAAGAAGGTTTTTTACTTTAATGTTAAAATATAACAATTCTTAAAAGCTGTTTTCAAGTCAAGAAGATCCTTTGTAACGTGCTTTACAGCCCTCGTGTGGAGATTCAGCGATCCCTACTCCTATATATTAGTCTTTGCCTTTATGAAGTATATGTACATATTCTTAACAGCTGTGTACTAGGAACCCTGTATATACTTGTTATTGCTATCACTGTCATGTCATAGCTGGGCTAACACCTACAGGCTCGTGACTGCTGAATAATGTTTGAGAAACTCTTGTTTTTCTTTTTTTATTTACATGAAATTGCTTAATTCTGTTTTTCCCAGTTCTGTGCTCTAAATTTAAATGATTACAGTGTGAGATAGTGTAACACACATTTTCACTCACTTTTACTACAGTTACAGTCTACGCTTACACTTTTTTTGGTCTTCCTGACATGATCATTTTACAGGAAATCATTTCTTCTTTGCCACTTGAAAAACAGATTTCACCAGTGGCAGCCATTGTCAGTACAGCCAATAAGAGCTGTAACAAATCAATTCTCTGGGGGTAATAAATAACGGTGTTGGATCGATGCATTGACTGGCTCACTGGCAGAGACTGCAGTTAAAGTGGTATAAAAGTCTCTTTAACATTGGCTGCATTAAAGGCAGAATGTGCGACATTTAAATACAGAAGAAATCCAGTTTATCCTCTGAGAATATCTCAGAGTCATGATGACTGTGTACAACGAGTGAGACACATGAATCGCTCGCCGACTGTGTTGGCACTTGGAGGGGAGAGGGGTTTGAGGTGTGTCGCTGTAGGAGAGCGGAGGATTCAATATGGAGGAGGTGTCACCAAACTGCAGTTTGTTTTGGTTTCATGCTGGTGCTCAAGGGCGACATCTACTGGATCAAAAAGTCTCACATTCTGAGGAACAGGTGAAGTGCGGTTGGTAATACTTACAATATTGTTTGTCGTTCAGGTTTTGAGATCTCTGAGTACCAGAAGCGACAGGCAGCCATGACAGTGAGAAAGGTGACCAAACAGAAAGGTGAGGCAACAAGAAGATATCAGGTGATTTTCCTTTTCTTTTCCTCGCTGGTGTGCTCTGTCTTCTCATCGCTGTTTACTCTTCCTTTAACCTGCTCTCTTTGTTTTTGTTTACTTTCTGCGCCGTTTCTAAAACATGCTTCTTTGTTTACTAATGAACCTAGACTACCTGTGTACTACTTAACAAGCTAGAAAAGCCAAGTGGAATTACGCTGTCACGCTTTAGAACTCACACTATTTGGACTTTGAGCTAATTGTCTGTTAGTCCGCACATGAGGTCGACTTGATATGAGTTTTAAGGCAGCTGTTAAGCATCAATGAAAAGACAGAGGGCTGTTTGCATGAAGTATTGAGTTTAAAGGGAGATACCAGTGTTCTTGACATGCGGGTCCTGTGTCACGCTCGTCTTGGAAAAATATATTACCTCAGACACCTGTTTGCATTTATGTCTTTTGCTGAGTTAGAGTGGTTGTTGGTTGTAAATACTCACTCTTACATCCTGACCATTAGAAACAGAAACATATATTTTTGTCACGACGGATCAAGCAGCCTTTACCTTTTTTTTCATCCAGCCAATTATAACACCATGATGCCCTGAAGTCAGGAGAAACATCAAACTAAAAACAAGACTTATTTTGTGATGTAATAAGCTCAAGATATGACAAAATAACTCAACAGCTTGCAACTATCTCAGTAACAGAACAACATGTCAAACAGGTTGTTTAAGACGCTCTTTCCTGACTCAGCATTCGTCAGAGGACCCACATGTCCAAAGTGCTGGGATCGTCCTTTAAGATTTAGTTGTTTTAGTGTGAGGCTAGATGTTTGTACATTTACCATTACTACATTTAACTGATGTTCTTGCTCTTGCCAGTTTCACTATAAGCATGACCATCCATTGAAGTATGAATTAACCAATGTCCACTGCTGGAATGTTCTCTCTGACGTTAGGTTCCCCTGTAGATGTCTGTCACAAGTACATGTTGTGTGTTTCTAAGTGCTGTATGTGTACATGGCTGGCACAAGGTGAAGTACTCTCTTGAATTTCAGATTCATTTATAGATTTCATCTTGAGAAAGAGGGCCATGTTGTATGGACATGGTTTGAAAATGATAAAGGTATATGCATTAGAGTTCTCCTTAGAGCTAGCAACAATAAGATGCCATGGCAACTGCTAAGCAGCATTGGGAGGTGTTGTGATTCCCATTGGAGCATGCAGTCACTGTCCAATCTGTTTACAAGCATTATCTTGACAATCCAAGATAAACAGGTCCCAGTAACACAAAGAGATCGAACCCTTCTGCCCAAACAGTGTGAGGCAAAATACCCCCCAACAAAAGACACTGTTTCCCACCTTTTACATTCTTCTCTAAGATGCCATGGCAACTTTTGAATATTTCATCTCCAAATATTGATTCTTATCTAATTTTGTAACTGCACTAGCTTAGTTGTGATGCTTGTAGACCGTAGCTTAATGACATTGTAGGCTGTAGTTTCAACGCATATTAACAGCTTTTCGTTGGCTCTATTTTTGCCACTCTTGTGTTCTCAAGTGTTGAGGGTGCTATCCAAACAAATGTGCTGTCGACAAACATGGAAGAACAATGTCTCTTGTCCAAATGCCTGGTTTCATCATCGTATCAGATACAATCTGTCCGTTCACTTGTTTGCCTGCCACAGAGTTTGATTGAATAGCACCTGAAGTCTCCCTTGTGTCATTGCTAGAGCTGAATTTGACTTTCCTCTGGATTCAGCCGTCATCATATGATCACACTGTATCATATCTCAGGTTTAATATGCAGAATGTTAACAGTGAAGGCTCATTTTGTACGTCTTTGTGCCTGTTTTCTTTGGATGCATGACTTGATGTTGTGTTGTTGTGTCCGGTTCTGATCCATTACTGACAATGTTTCCTATTTGCTATCCACCTCCCTTTCTTTTTTCTCTTTTGCTTTGCGCCCCCGAAACGCCTCCTTGTCCCCCTCCTTCCCCCCACCCCCCTCCACATCTTGCTCTTTTTGCACCTGCCTTCCTAGGTGTAAACAGGTGCACGCCCCCCTCATACCCGCCCCCCCAGGACCCCCTAAGTGCGGGGCATTATGAGGTAACGGAGGACATGGCACAAGGAGAGGTTTTTGAATTCAGTCAATCCAAAAGAGGCCAGGCTCCTTTCTGGCAGAATTTTAGTAGATTAGCTCCATTTAAGAAATAGAGATTCACAGACTCTTCCGAAGGACCAGCTATTTTTCTTAGAAGCACTAAACACTGGATGATCAAGTCCCTTGATGAAGGAAATTATGACAAACACACATACACACGAGACTTCAAAAGGACCAATCTTAATACAAGAGTGTGATTGGAAGCAGCAAGAGGACTGAGGACTTGAGAAGTTGCGGGAAAAAAAAGAAACTTTACAATTCATATATATGTTAGTAACATTCTAAGTTATCATGCTTCTCCAGCTGAGTCGACTGTCATGAACTCTTTCCCTCGGATTCTACATATTCACATCATCTGAATGTCCTGGAGTTACTGAGATTGTTATATTGTTTCATTTTGAATTATCCGGAAAGAAACACAAGGCCAAGCCAGGGCATTCCTAGTAGTATGATTGTTTGCCAAAATGCTGGGATCTTGCTGCGCTGCTGCTATGTTGAGATTGCTCGCTGCATTCTTCTGAATGTGAGATCAAATAATGACGGGGGGCCTCGGCTACCAGCTGCGGCGTCTGAAGGACCTGCGAAGCTCGACTGTCAGCATCTTCTCTGAGTTAGATCCATTCTGCCAACGATCACACACTGCTCAGGCAATCTCCGCTTCACTGATGTCTGTGTCTGGATCTCACTCTCTCAAAAGCTTCACACTCCTCTCTCTAGCTGTTTGCATATAGTAGCCCTCTCTTCACCAAGTGTGACGTTCACAGAGTTTCCCTCTCACTCTGCATCCCTCTCTCTCTCTCTCTCTCTCTCTCTCTCTCTCTCTACCTTCCTGCTCAGTGTCTATGAGTCAGTGGCTTACAGAGGCAGAGCTTCATTCTTTTGGAAACCTGCCATTGGCCATGATATGATGGGTCAGGGAACAAATCAATAGTTGAAACATCAATAGAATATTTACATCCTTTCACCAACCACTTTTGACAGGGTATTCATAACCTATCACACCGTGAGGGGGGGTTGAGTTTTACGGAGAGATCGCCGCTCAGATGAAACAGCTGGGAGCAGGAGATAGGCAGGCTGCGGCCCACCTGCCTTGTATCAGAGCCCCCCTCCCCCCACGCCCCCACTCTCCCCAGAGACCACCCCTGTAGCACTGTGCTGGCAGCTCACTGGGTGTTTGGAAAGAGCACAGCCTACCTCCAGAAAGAGCTCAAAGTGAAGCTGATGAATTGGCCAAGGTGTAAAATAATTTCTCTTTCTCATGTCGGCTGTACAAAAAAAAAACAGACTTCCTCAGCTGACTTAATTCTTTCATATTGCTCACACTGTAAAAAAGCACAGCACATAATATGCAGTCTATGGCGTACTTTACTTGCACTTGGTTCGCAGCAAGCCAAAACACGCAATGTCACCGATGAGAAATGAGAAAGGAAGCGTAAACCAGCACCATCTGAAAGAAAGAAAGACCCCTGCAGAAGTGTGAGCCAATAACCACAGGGAGGCAGAAAGGTGAATTTAATCTGTAGCATGCAGGTGTCCTCTCTGACAGATTCATGCGTCTCTGATGACCGCAGTTTCAAATCTTGGCACTCCAACCCGTCACGTCGTTTTCCAGATCTGATCTAATGTTCTGGCGGTTAGCTCGGCACTGTTAAACGATTCACAGAGGACTAAGGCCTGGTCGGATTGATTTGTTCAATCAAAACTGTCCCCCAAAAAAACTGCTGTGAGCGAGATCCTGTGCTACTACAAGAGAGGGGTTAGAAAAAAGAAGATCTACTGATTTAAAATCCCATCATGAAGGTGTGTTTTTATTATTTTATTTCTACTGTTGGCATGTAAGTGACACATCTCTCTATGCTTTGTGATCATATTTTGACCTCAGATACAGATGAATACATTTTGTGTTTCTATCACCTGATGGACCGTGCATATACAGTTTGACAACTTGTGCAATGTGAAATATTATGATCTTCACTACTCACTCCAATGTGATATGAAAGAGTTATTATATTGTTCTGTGTCATTCGTTTGCCTTCTTAAAGGCCTTATAACCTATTGGGAAACAAAAAAGACCTTTCGACTTGCTTTGTATGTCGTGTAATTTATGTTTGGTTTCAGTAAAGGAAGTTGAGAAACGGGCGAGCTGGTTTGCTGGTGTCTGTAGAGATGGCTCCCAGTCAAATTTGTTTTGTTTTTTTGGAAGATCACTCCCCGGTCTGGCACAGAAAAAAAGAAATGGTTCCCAGGCCAAGATAACCTCAGGTCCCGTGCTAAACCCACCACCACTCCCAAACCCCCCCCGCCCCCCTCTCTCCATTCCCCTATTCAACACCACCACCAGTTTCAACACACAGACGCAAGCATGCAGGCAAACACACACACACATAATCATACGCACTTGCTGGCCCGTTCTGCTGCGTAGAAGAGAGATGCTATCTAACAGTGCCTTCCAGCATTCCACTAGTGATTATCTATTCAGTTTCACAGGCAGATTTGAATTAGTCATGTATTTTCCCTTCATCGTGGGACTCGCATCTCTCTCTTTCTCTCCCTCTCTCTCTCGCTCTCTCTGTCTCTCTCATACACACTGGGAATTCCTCATTCCCCAGTGCATGAGATCCACTCGGACAGAAACTCAAGAGGTCAGGCCTTTTTCCATACGAGTAGACACTGTGCTGTCTGACTGACTTTCAAACACCTTGTTATTCTATTATATTCTATCACATTTAAAATAGCAGTCATTTTAATTGCACACAGAAACAAAGAAGTGAATTCTGATTTTAAACGTTCAGAGACTTACGTAGATTTACTTTACTATCTATTTAACATGCTGAAAGTTTAATTTGAGTATTAAAGTAGAAAAACAGCTTTTCATTAGCAAAGTTAGGTTTCACATTTCAAAGTATACTAATAACCGTGAGTTACGGATCAAAAGAAGACTCATCTATTTTAACCTTTCTCAGATACACACTGTAAATAATGTACAAAGGACAGATCATATATTTGGATATTGGTATTTTGCGTTGGGAGACGAATGTTGTTCCAGTTCTAGCGTGCGGTAGACCTCAGTACCAGGTAAATGCATGCTTGTGGCATCCAATATTTTGCATGAGACTTAAGACAACTCTTAACAAGATTGTTTAGTTTCATTTTTATCTCCAATGGGGATTCTTTCGTCCCCACAACACACACACACAACCATCGCTTTGTGAACCCATGCCATCTTCACGTAAGGGGAGTTCTTTTTTCTCTGTCCACCTGTCTCCTGCTCACTGCTCATCATCACAGGTTGTAGCTTCTGTTTTTTATTTATTGTCGAGTAACGAGGGGGGGGGAGGACGTCTTCCCCCTCATGCTGTATCAAAGACTGAACTGTTGAGGTGAAATGAAAGGCACTGATGCTCTCTTTTTGCCCACATATAATGGGTTTATCTTTATTCAAATCTTTTCTTTTCTTTAAACTCTAACTTATGCTGTTCTGGTCAAAACTGCTGGTTGTTATTTTAGAAAAAAAAACATGAACCGCTGAGGCGAAACGGGTATAATTTTTCTATGACAACGGTGAACCAAATAGGAGTGAGCACTGATCATGGGTGTTCGTGTATAGATTTGTAGTCGAGCTGAAGAGCTGAATAAATGCAGAACCTCTCGGGAGGAGCTAAAAATAAACATAATCCTGCAGACACACACACACACACACACACAGTACTTCATTTTAATTCATATCATGCTCTTGTTTCTACTTAAAAAATGATTCTTTGAAGTACAATGACGTGACAGTAGAAATGACTTCCTCACTTGTATTTATTAAAAGCAGTATTAAGTAGTTTCCTTTTGCCACATTTGTTAAGAGGTTGTAAATATTGCGTTTATCTTCTATAATTATCTTTCCGACCTTGTCCTGAGAGCTGAGGGGACAGCATTTTTTCTCTCCCTCTCTCTCTCTATCGCTCTCTCTCCAAGTCATAAAACCAAGACAGCCAAGTTAGCAGAGCGTCACTCGGATGCATCAGAGGTTGCTCAGATTTACGTAACTCCTCCGAAGCACAGGGAGTACATGAGCCGCCCCGCGCTCGCTCACATTTAGCATCGCAGCATCTTTAGTAGGAACTCCTCGCGGTTGGTTATGCAGTCATGTGTGGTTGCAGAAAAGTCAGGGTACAACAGAGTCTTCAACGAGCCATATACTGATGTGGTGTTCAATGACAACATGGTTACCAGAAGACTGACATCCCAATTCTTTGGAATCTATTCATTGTATATTACCATCTAGTTTGAGGTTTGGATTTTTGCCTAGCACTGAAGAATTTACTCACAGTATTCATATCCTTTGTCACCATATGCAAAAACGTGTCATTTTCTTTCTTGCTGGCCTTTGAGTTTTGATTATTTGTTGTAGAAATTAAAAACCTGAAAAATAATGCCTATTCAATCCAGAAACTGTGAATGGGAGAGTGGAGATGTCAACTGTATGTACATTATATGTTTTGATGTAATCAGAAGCACTGGGAATATGTTGTACTTTGCTGTAAAAAAAATAAATCCATATCTGATATAGCTGTACTTTTGTTCAAAAATAAATCCTCTACAGAACTGTGGGCCGAGGCGTCGATGTGTGAGCCGGAGCATTGTGCTGGGTCCTGTCGTGTGACATCACTTCCTGTTTGTATGTCCCATTCCTGACAGTTGACGCATTGGATGTGCTTTGGAGGGAGGATTAGGGGCATACAAAAGAAAAACAGTCACATAAACAATTTTCAACCAACTTCCAGCTGCCTGCAAAAAAAACTAAAAACCAAGACTGTTATCAATAAGTAATGAGACTTATGCAGTTCTTTACTCCCAGTTGGCTGTGCTGAAAGTGTAGCCGGGTAACTCTGCTTGCTTATGCTCTTAAAGTTCACAGATGTAAGCCTGTTTTTCAGCTAAGATCTAAGAAAGTGGGGTGCAAAGCACACGCTGTCTGTGTCTGTGTGTATGTTTCCCCTGATGTGTCTGGATGTCTAAAAAAAAAAAAAAAAACAGTGTGAACACATTTGATTGTGTAATGTTACCTATGACAAAGAGGGAGGTAGAGGTGATGCAAGAGGCATTAACAGATGCTCAGAATTTGAAATAACAAGCCCCAGTTTGGAGAAGGTGTTATAAGCTGTGTTACTGTGGTCTCTAGTGGTCATACCCGGTGTTACACTTCCCAAGGACACGGCACATTTTCTTCTAACATGGAGCCCTTCAGAACAACCATCAGAATTAAAACACAGCATTGAGCTCAAATATTTCAACCTCCAATAATAAATACATAATTTCAAGTCACAAAATGTCAACCTTTGTGAATAAATATTAAAACAAGAATTTACAGCTCTGGCAGGGTAAGTGACCTCTAAAGGAGCCAGAGAAAGTTATCTCGTCCTACTCTTTGGTGTACAGATAAGTAGAAAAAAAACAAAACAAAAAAAAACAGGCTGGCCATATTTTCTGATGCTAGCTTGAGCATCATATGAGTTCAGAGGTGTCATGCTTCAGGTAGTTCCTCAGGATAACAGGAATATCCAGACTGTCAATGGCGGGCTCCTTTTTGGCAAAGGGGAGGTGTCTTCGTATTGCTTGCCGAGTCTGCGACATCAGTGTTTTGGGACAAACTGGAGCAGAAACAGAAAGATGTCAAATTAATAATCATGAGAATTTTTTGGGGGGGCTTTTAATTGAGAGATAAGACAGTGGATAGAATCGGAAATCAGGGAGAGAGAGTGGGGAGTGAAGTGCAGGAAAGGAGCCACAGGGTGGATTCGAACCAGGACCGCCCGCCCGGAAGACCACAACCTCCATACATGGGGCGCTCGCACCAACCACTGCGCCACCAGCGCCCCAATCAGGAGAATTTCTAGTCAGTGTTATGCAAATCAAACCAGCTAAGGCGTCTCACCTCTCTCTTTGAGCAGCAGTGCCAAAGCTTCATTCTGCTTCGTAGTCTTGTCAATGATCAGTGTGGGCAGATACACATCTGCCCCAAAGTCTATGAGAAGCTGGATGTACTCCACGCCGCACCCATACCGCAGACACACTTCCAGAACTGTCTTTGGCTGCTTAATCCTGGCCAGCATCTTCTCGTCTGTGCAGTTGTAGTTGGGGTTGGCCCCATGGAGCAGGAGCAGCTTAAAACAGCCCAGGTGTCCATACACAGCGGAGATATAAAGAGGCCCTCTGCAGGCTGTGGCATTAGAGGCCCACTCGGGGACTTTAGGTCTGACGTCCAGCTCGGCTCCAAAGCGCAGCAGCTCTCGGAGGATGTCCAGGTCTCCCTCACGGGTCGCTGTCAGCACCGGGGAGCAGTTGTTGTACTGGCTGCCATTGGGATCGGCTCCGGCCTTCAGCAGGGCGACCACACAGTCTAAATGTTTCCCACTGACAGCTGTGAACAAAGGAGTCTGGGCCTTCACATCCAAGCTGTCAATCTGGATAGACCACAACAGAACGTCAACACAATGGAACAGAAAGAACACATCCCTGAGAAAGTTGTGTGTTTGATGATACAAAGACTTAAGGGATTCCCTTAGGAGCGCACTATTTATTCCAGAAGCTGAAGTAAGACATTTCAATGCTGTAAACCACAAATGTATTTTCATATCTACAGTTGGATTACAGAACATAACAGATTTAATTACCCAGAAATACTAAATGCTCCAATACTTCCCATGATTATTATTATCAGTTTGCACATGCCTTTTGGTACTTCTCAGATAAAAGTTTACCTTCGGTTTATTAGAGCAACTCAATGAGGACAGCCGAGTGTTGAGGATATGAGAATGAAAACATAGTACTGAAGTCAAATGCACAATAAAGTGGTCATGATTTGGTTATAAGTCATTTTATCCATTCCTTGTTAAAGAGTATTGATCAGAGCAGCTTTAATACTGTTAAATAGTGAAAATAAGAAATACTATCTTATATTATATTACCCATTTATTATGCAATACATGACATACTGTGTCATAAACAAATATTGATATTGATATAGTGATAAATAAAGATGGTTACTATGAATCTACCAATCCATCATTCAGAAGGTCTTACTGACATTTTTAGATTTTGGGTATATAAAGTATTACCTCCAGCTAGAAATAAAAGTCTTCCTTTTGGTACCCAACATTTTTAGTAATTAAGAGAAGGGCATTATAATTCAAGAGTGTCATGTTTATAAAGCAATATACAGATGTGTTTCAGTTTTAGAGGTTAAACGATGGAAGAGTTTTAGTGATGAGCTGAAATTGTGGAGTTTTAAATAAAAACTAAAAATGTCAACTAGTGATGATAATTATTAAAAATTAAGGATTATTTTGGATAAAATCTGCTCTTGTTATTTTCTTTTTTGGATTGCAGATGTTTTGGATTATAAGGATTGTAGGACAGGCAGATATCAGGGTTTGGCTTCAGGCTTTTCTTTTCATTTATTGTCCTTGTTTGTTTGAATGTGATTGTGTGTAATGGACCAGTGTAAACATGTGAAGTGGTGATATTCTGATTCACACATATTTTTTAATCTTTTAGTTCTTTGGTGGAGGACCAAAATAATATTATTCATTAATTTCAAAATATGTCTTCTTATTTGTTCATCTTCATATTTAATAAAATGATCTGCAGAAGGATTTTAAACCTTTTAGATCATTCTCATAAGAATAAGAGGTTAAAAATAAGAGCTTAATAATAAGAGGTTAAGGGTTTTGTGATTAAAGGTGGTCTTTATAGAAGCACTGAGTAGTTTTTATTATAATTAGGGGTTAGAATAATACTGGTTAACAAGGTGGGAACAATGGACTCTTAATTACATGAAATGATTTTAATGTCATTTCAGTCATCGTTTTACCTACTTGAAAATATTTTTTCTTAATTAAGAACTTCTAAGTATCGTTTCTTGAATAAGTGTGAGCATCATGTACATTCTTATCTCCCGTCATCATAGCTCCTGTTAAAGCTCCTGTGAGGAGTATTTAGCTGGTTATGAAACGCAGACTGAAATGAAAACTGATGTCTCTTCATGAAATATTCAAGTAGATTAGACCCTCAGAGACTAGGTTGATTATTTCTATACAACTCACGCCTGTAAACGCTGCTATGGGTATATAATTGTCAGACAAAAGTGAGTTACAGAACTCTGCCAAAACAGCATTTTACACTTTCCACATCAAAGGTTGAAAATAAATAATAAATGTTAGATTGGGTGAGATTTCCCTTCAGAAAACACTGCTTACAGATGTTTCGGACAACATTTATTGAAGAGGTAACATTTTATTTTGTCCACAGGGGGCGCCAAAATCAACAGAAAATGAAAGTCCTTCACAGGAGTTTACAGTCTTTGTTATTAAATGTGCTCTGGACAATTTTGGGTGAAAAAAAAAACTCTGTCTGTTCTCCCCAAAATGCTTTTGGTGATCTCTTTTTCTTCTTCACATGTTCCTTCAGGTAGCCAGTAAGTATCTAAAACATCAAAGAAGGATGTAATGACCTCTTTCTGGTTTAAAAAAATTGGTTGGCTAAGTACAGTATATATTTATGGTTATTAAATAGGAAATTTAAATGACACCCACATGTGTATTTAACAGTGAGCTGTTTATATGATGACTCAGCAGGTTATTTTAATGAAAGCTGCTCAGCGCTTCAGTCAATGATCTCGAAGGTGTCTATATTAAGTGCCTCTTGCATTTTTACCCTGTTGGCTTTTTGGATGTACTTTTGTCTTTTTACTGTCCTGCCTTGCCACAAAACCAATTACCCTTCGGGGTCAAATAAAGTTGACGTCGAGCTGAGGCAGCTTCAGTGCCCCCCCCCGCCCCTCCACACCTCTAAAGATCCATCTCCCCGCCCTTATCTGATTTCTGTACAATAAAAAAACCTCTCTATAGCTCACCTCTGCACCATGCTCCAACAGCAACTCCAAGCACCTCAGGTGTCCCAGAGCTGCAGCAGTGCGCAGGGGGGTTACCGGGACCCCCCACCCGCTCCGAGCATTGATAGACCTCCTGTAACTCTCCTGAGACAGCAGCTCAGAGAGCAGAGTCACGTCGTCGCTGCTCACGGCATTGTTCAAAGCCTGGCACTGTTCATTGTCCTCATCCTCCTCCTTAGGCTGCAGCAGGGAGAAGATCTTGGAAATGTCCATCAAACTCATGTTGACAGCTTGGCCCAGAACCATAATGTTACCCCAGGCTAGTGCAAGTCAAAGCAATTCCATCTGCAAAGGCCAAAAAGAGCAGAGGAAGATGATAATACAGCCAATGCACCGCTGACATCTTCTTGGCATTTAAGGTTCTTTTCACTGGGCATGGTTTCTGTATCCACAGAGCAAACATATTCTGGAATGATACTTATCATGACCACACACAGGACAATTTATGTTTGTTTACATAACTAATGTATGGAACACAAATCCAAACAATACACCCTTTGATGACATACATGGATCCGTCTTTGCTTAACGATAATAAAAAAAGCTCTTCCACTAATGATCCACAGAATTTACTAAACAGAATCAAAGTGAAATGGTCTGAGCCGAAAGCAGCCAACTGGATTTAACTGCAACAAGATACTTACCTCCACTAACTGCTTGCTGATGTTTTATCCAGAGACACGAGAAGAAGAGAACAATTTCAAAAGTCCACAATGAGTCATGAGAAGGAATGAAGGAAAGAGAGGTCCTCCAAGAAGTGTGTGACGCTTCCACAGTGGACTAAAGTGTAGTATGGTTTGTGCATGTAGGTGACTGTGTGTGTGTGTGTGTGTGTTCACAAGCAGAGTGGGCAAAGGCTGGGGGGTAGGGGGGGCTAATTTTAGGCCACAGATGGGCCTGGCTAAACTTCCATTCTTGGAGGGTCCAGGCACAGGTTTATTATTAGAAAGGTGATAGGAGTGTGACACTCAGGCGCTGATTGGTGAATGTGACTGTGTCAGGAATTAAAACAAACAAGAAATGGAGACGTCTGTGTCTCTCTGCCACGTTATAAATCAAGAATTAAAAACACAACAGCCCACATTATAGGGCTGAAGTAGATTGGCTGAAGTTGTCTGTCAGTTTCCTGTTCTGAACCTGCTTCCCTGATTCACACCGAGGCCGCCATTTTAGTGTCAGCTGTGTGACTGTCAGACACTTCAGAGGAGCAGCCAGTCAGCTGTTCCTCTGCCAAACCTACCAATGTCTTTATACTGTCCCATGTTTAGAAGGCATGCCGGCTGCAACACATCACATTCTCTCAGCAGATGGCACATAAAGTCCAGATTCCTGGCATTGTTCAAATACACGAGGAAATTATTCATTTCTTTATTTCAGCAAACAGACATGGACAAGTAAGACAGGTAGAAATATTTTAGATGATAACATCCTGACTGTTTTCAATTCAATGCAATCTACTTTATCAGACCCTCTTGCGGCATCTGGTCTGGAGCAGCCTGTACACAAACAATCCTGAATACAAACACAGTGACGTTCATTATACAAAAGAGCTTAGAAAATAAAAATAGGACCCAAAAAGAATACTAATGTTAAACAACCAGTTAAGGACAAAAAGAATGTGCGGTAGTAAAGGGTTAAAAGGTCAGTGAGTATTTAGTATTCTGATTGCAGAGGGGGATGAACAAGGGAATGGTCCCAAAATAACATCTATGTACTTAAATGCTGTGTGTGCAGTTTTATTATGATAATTATTACATTGTAAAAAAATACAATTTATATATTCCCTGAAATTATGACAATTGACAACAATACATAAAGGCAAACCTCTGTATGAGGTATGGTAAAAAAAGTATGTTATTCTTCTTTTCTCTAGTCCTTCAATTAAACAACTTTTATACACGAGGGGAGGAGTCAGCTGCCGTCCTGGCGATGTAAACAAAGTGAAGATAGGACTCTGAAAACTCTGAAAACATCACAGACAGTGGGACTCGGGTGTTACACCCATTGTAGACAGTCATGACTCACAGAGTTATTTTCAGAGGAGATACTTGATTTCTATTATAATTAAGTGTGAAAAATCACATTTAAAGCCTTTAAGGGAGAAAAAAATGAAGAAGAAACAGCATTTTCTGTAATGACCATTTTAATTAGCTCATTATTGCACATCTTTAATTTGGTATCATGGATTTTTTTTTTGTTAGAATTAAAGTCTTGGGAGGTTAGATACTTGCTTTTCACAGAGCTTCCTCTGTTATCCGTGTGATGTTTAACATAAAATAAAAACAGTAACTTTGAATTACACAAACACGCAAACAAATAATAAGAGGTCCGTGTGCTGCCCTTACCCCCGTTGACCACCAGATGGCGGTAAGCATATGCAGAAAGTGCAACTGTTGAAGACACGAAAAGAACAGGGCGTGTAAACATTTATGTGAAAGGGAAAGCCATTTTTGACAAAGCCATTACTAGGATACTTTTAAATCGTTTTAATTTCACAACAAAAGGGTTTGGCTCTTCGTAGAAGAAGTATTTCTGTTGTCCGGAGCAAACAGCAGCACCTTTCGTCCCCCTCGGAAGAGAAGAGGGGGTCAAATGTGAGAGACAAGTAGAAGCCGGGGACGAGATATCGCCGAGAGGGTAACCTATGGTAACCTCCCTCACCCTGTCTGTACAGCACAGGAGAGAGAGAGCATCCCTCCCTCCGCCTCAGTGTCAGGGCCCCACACAACAAGTAGTTCCCCTTCAAATCGTTTCAATGCTGAGGCTCAAAACTTTGAAGGAAGAGCTGAAGCGGGTCAGCAGGTCCTTCTCATGTGACTCATGAATGCCATGTGGTTGTCTTTATGGAAGAAAATAAATTCTGTATTTCTCCCCTCATACGTTTTTGTAATGT
Source organism: Labrus bergylta (assembly GCF_963930695.1). Taxonomy (NCBI): domain Eukaryota; kingdom Metazoa; phylum Chordata; class Actinopteri; order Labriformes; family Labridae; genus Labrus; species Labrus bergylta. Next base: position 4,963,396 of record NC_089203.1, on the reverse strand, counting down.
TTGTGGCAGGCGGCGGAGGAGGAGGAGCTCCGTGATCCGGTTGTCTGTAGCGTGTGTGAGCAGGAACAGGCTTCTCTGGCCTTGACAAGTTTTATCAGAAGGAAGAAGACACAACTGAGCAACAAGCCTGTCGTTGACAACTCGTATAGAAACAGTCCCCCCCCCCCCCTCCCCCCCGCTGATGAAAAAGACTATTTACAGGAATGTGCATGATGGGGGGAGTTCGTGCAACAATCTCACAAAGCCCTTCGATGCCCCTCACTGGATTTGGGAGGAACTAGTTGGTGTAGATATGCAGGTCACAGCAACCTGGGGTTACCGTAGCAACGACTACGGAACGTGGAGTTGCCCTGGCAACAGATGAAATGAGGGGTTACCCTGACAAAAAACGCTACAAAAAAGGAACTCATTTAGCAAGCCCTCGCTGTCCTTTTTCAGACAGAGAGCTGCAGACATGACAGGCACAGTATTAACACAATGAAAGGGAAACTGTTGTGGGGAAGTCGAACATATTCCTACTTCTTTATTTAGAAAAACAGGCTCATCCCATCCATTTAGACAATAAACAATAATCCATACACCGATGTCATCACTTCCTCTGAGTCCTCTGTGTTTATGTTCACACTGCTGAAAAACACAAATGTTTTTCTGTTTTGTTTTGAATGTAAAAAGGAGATAACAACAAGGTTATAACAAAACAGCCATTTATTTCCCTAACACTGTATTAAAGTGAACACAGAACAACACCATTCAGAGCAGATGAGCGGGGCTTTTTCTTTCCAGTTTGTGGAAACGTGAATACTGTAAACATTAAAACAACATTGTTTTTTATTTGACTTTTCAAATAAACCTGTTTAATTTTAATATTGGCACAAAAATACACAACAAACAGCCATAGAAACACGCATGCATTGCATAAAAATATACACAGTACAGTACAATATCCAAGGGAATGAACAAAAGCATCATGGGTAAAAATGACTGGACATTTTCATCCATGTCCTTTTTGCACTATTGCAGTTACATGGTTAGAGGCTAGTTAGCTACTACAGGCGTCATACAATGACAAACACATCCAAAGCATTGATAAAAACAACAGAACGAACAATAACAGACACTTGATCAGCTCGACAGTTTATGCAAAAAGGTACCAAGACAGTTTGTTAAAGTGGGGACTAATTGTGGAAATGATCCTGAAGCAATTCTCTGTTACTTCAGCCATATCTAGAGATGTACATGGCTGATCTTAGATCAGTGTATCTGACCAGGTCCCTTTAAGTCAAACAGAGGCAGAGGGAAGAGGGCGATCTACTCATCTGGCTTCCTCTTGGGCTTCTTTGGGTTGCGGGAGCGGCTCTTGGCCTTGCACAACGGGCAGATGGGAGCATTACGATGAATCTGCTGGTGGCAGGAGAGGCAAGCCTGGAGAGGAGAGACATTCAGCAATCATCACTATTTCTATGTTCTCGCAATGTTGACATCAGCAGGCGGCTTCATCAGGTTGTTCACCTGAGTGTAGGAAGCTATTTTATTATTTACTGAACTTTGGGTTGATGTCAGAAGTCAGAAGAATAGTTCTGTGTGAGTGTAAGAATATAGACAGTATTCCTCATCCAGGTGAAAACTGGATTCTTAGACGCAGAGCAGCAGCCACCATGGAGGAGTCTGATGTTAAACTGATTACCAGAGAAGATGCTCCCCCTTTTTTAAGACTTATTTATGGTACCTTTATTGTAGAGACATGACACTGGATAGAGTTGGAAATCAGGGAAAGAGAGTGGGGAATGACATGCAGAAAGGGAGCCACAGATCGGGTTTGAACCCGGGCCGTCCACTTGGTCGTCAACTTGACTATAGCCTCCATACATGGTGCGCACGTATTAACCACTGCGCCACCAGCGCCCCGCCCTCACCACTTTGTGATTGTGAAAAGTGTTACATTTTGCTAGATAATATAACGAAGAGTAAGGTCCTGCTCTGTTTGTGAAGTGTCTCGAGGTAACATTTGTTATGAATTGGCGCTATGCAAATAAAGATTGATTGATTAATAGCGATTGGGTTGGATATGTTCTCCGTTTATACTCATCGTATATCTATTTAACGTGTAGGTATCAGCTGGAGGCTGCATGTAACATCAGTCAGAAAGTAAACGGCAGTAATGTTAGAGCCTGTTAAACGCTGCAGCTGGAAGCTTAGCAAAACAAAATCTGTTACAGAGCTCCAAAAGCTGAAGCTACAGTTCCTAAAGGACGCTTCCCGTTTGTTAGGTCTGAGTCACACGCACTGCATGTACAGCCAGCGCAGACACACACACTTAATAAACAGGGTGTATGTGTAACATGTTCTAAACTTTCAAAGCTCATATGAGAAAAGAAAAAGATTTCTGTAGATTTTCAGGGAACTTGTTATTCACAGAAAGATTCCAGCTTTGTGTTTGTAAAGTCGATCTCCCTGATGATAACAAATACTTTAAATTAGTGGTGGGCGATATAACGATCTTAGATCGTGAAGGATTTTAACTTGCTGACGATCTGCCAAAGCAGAGAGATCGTAGAACCGGACTAATGTGTTTATTCTATCATGCTGCAGTTTACGCTCTGACACAGACGCGTCTCCTCCTTTTTTGCTCCGCAGCGGTGAAAACGAAACTTAAAAGTAAAGTCCGCAAAAACAACTCCATCCCAGTTATATGCAACTGTTGTGATATTTTCCCAAACTGACACGCTGTGATCAACTGTTAACTTATCTGCATAATGTGCACATTTAAGATTAGCCTACATCTCAGATAGCGACACGGAGAGACGTCAACAGTCAGAGACAGACAGGGCGCAGCTCAGACAGTCAGTGGAGATATAACCCCGGTGTTTAAAATGTTACTGTCGGTGTTTCCTGCTCTCTCAGTTTTTAAAAGTTACTATCATCCTCTCCACCCGAAGCTCACCTGTTGTGATAACAGAATTTATAGGGATTAGGCTAAATGATGTTACAAAGCAGCAGGCAGGTGATAGTGAGTAACCATGGTGACTGTCTGTCTGTCAATCAACAAAGTCCCGCCCCCTCTATGAATTAAACTCTTCTGTCAATAAAACTTACTTTGATCATGTGTCACAGAATGAACACATTGTGTATTATGTTTGATTATATATATAAACTAAACTAAAGTTAGTCCAATGACTAAAAACAACAAAGGCTGCAGAGCCTGTATGAAGCTCCAGCTGGAGGAAGTCTGCAGGGCTAAAATAGAACAGAAACACAAGAACTCGAAGTCTACATGTTTTTAAATGAATGCATCACTGCGTGAAAATGTTCCTGATGAACATAAAAAGAGGACACATAACGAAATCATCATTTCAAAGTGGTGAGGAAAACCTTCAAATTGTGCATAAATATTGATCAAATTGAGGGAAAGACATTTCTGTTGCTAAAGATGTTCTGGGTGAGAGACCTCCAGACCTCCTACAAAGATGTTTTTCAAATAGATTAAACTTGTCAGCGCAGTTTTTGTGCATTTAAAAACATTATACAGGGAAATAAGTTTGGTTGAACTGGTCAGCAACTTACAAATTTGTCTAAAGAACAGTATGAAAAAACAGTGATCATGATTTTGCCAAAAACAAATCGTGATACGATATTTTTCCCATAGAGCCCACCTCTACTTTAAATGAAACAATGCAGCTCTTTATACGACAGTCTGTTGTTCTCAGATGTTTATAAGCTCTTTCTAAAGAAACATAAAGTTTGTGTTTATCTTACTGCCTGGATTATTATTCTTCAGATTGTAGCAGTGAGTATAACGTGAAGAACATTGAGGATGTGATACATTAGTGAAATGTATGGAGACTCATTTGGATTTGAAGAGCTTTTAAAAAATGCACAGTTTGAGTCATGGCAAGCTGAGGAGCAGAAAAGTTATATTATAGATTTTTTTGCCGATCCAAGGAAGAAACGTCTGCACTGTGGCAAAAAACTGTGATCCAATCCCAGCCGTGAGATTTGTGATCTGTTGCAGCACGTGCTGCAACAGATCACACGTGGGTACGTGGGGAAAACAGAGGACAGGGCCGGAGTGACAGACGTATTATGTAAGAAGAGACATTCATTACAAGATGATTACTGATTAAAACTGTTCAAAAATGGACCTGCATTGTTTCACATTTTCTGACTTACAAATGATTAAAAGACTATTCCTCCGGTCATATATTGTCACCGAAGTTGTCCTAAAAATAGTGTCAGAATATCATCTGGTCTGGTGAACCTCATATCATCTATCATATGGTCTCATGACCCGAGTGTGTCTTCACACCCCTTATATATACGTCACTCACACATATTTTGAATAGATGACACAGCCACAGGCAGCTTTTTCATGATTGGGAAATTAAAGAGCACTATTTAAACTTTTTTTTAAAATATGAAAATGGATTCTTTTTCAAATCCCGGCAGTGATTTCAGGTGAGTAGGAGCAGTACCTTCATCGGTGGGGGTTGTTGTCTGAACGTGGCTGTCTGGCGTGCATCCTGCTTCCTGGAAACCTGAAGCTGTTGTGCTGCTGCTGCAGCGGCTGCAAGGGATTCTGGGATGGCAGGCTCATGTGGCTCCTTCTGCCACTCCGCTTTCTGCTTCTCGAAGTAACTGTTCAAAGCAAAAGAAAGAGAGAAACATGGCTAGCTGTGACTCTTATTTAGAGTTTATGAATCATATCACAGTTGAGATTATCCCCATCTCTGCTCAGCATCCGGAGATGTGGAGTGGCAAAAGCAAACACAAAGGAGACTTAAATTGGAGAACATTGTAGTCGATCTCACACATCTTGTTATGTGCAACTCGGAGCAGAAGTACAGTCATTGTGAGAGTGTTTGTCTGCATGTGTGCGTATGTCTGTGTTTGTGTGTGTGTGTGTGTGTGTGTGTGTGTGTGTGGGCAGGGTAGGGCTGGGAAAGAAATTTGGCCTTGGACTTTATACCTCACTGGCCTATTTTCAAAAGTAGAAAAAGTGATATCCCATTTCATTACGCTCTCTGGTTTCTCTCAAAATAGGCTTGTGATAGAGGGTTGACAGAAGCAATTCAATGGAGGTAATTCTCGTTTCCATGATCCAAAAAAGCACCAAACATAAGGGCTCTACACCTGATGAACACACATTTTGTTAGTTTAGTTTAGAAACGATTATTTGATTCAGATTCAACGTTTCCTTTTTAAGACAAGGGTTCAGTTTAATTTTCATTTCCTTTTACTTTCACAGCAGACGGCTCATTGGTATGCTGATCTGTCAGTCTCACAGAGTATCTTAAAAAGAAACTTGACGGACCAACAGGCCGGGGAGGTGTGCTTTAATTTTCTGTAAGGTTGCTCCATCACACCGTGTAAAACCACAACCACAGTGAGCACGAGAACTGTTGGGTAAAATTACTCTACAATTACTTGGCTGGCAGCAGAGGTGTGCAAGAAATAGTTTTAACATCTCCACCGTCTTCCTCACTCAGACATCATCACAGATCTCTCCCAGTGATGAGTTCTGTCGTTTAAGGGAAAACCAGCGAAGAACAAGAGTGATAAGCCTAAACCCTTTTGAGTGTCTCTGGGAACATAAAGGATCATGCTACTGAGAAGGAAAGGGGAGACAGCAACCATCTGGCCAGAAATGAACTCATCATCTGAGCTTCCTCGCAGCGCACGGCCAAACGGACCAGCTAGCCTGCCAACAAGGCTGTCAGCCTGCAGAGCAGCAGCGGACGAAGCCCACTTTCTCACAACTCAAGCTCTTTATGAGACGAAAGATTCAATTTTCACTACATCAATCACCAGACCAACCAAAGTTATTCATTACAATCTTTTCTGTAATTCCCAATGTACCCTCAAGTTGATAAAAGGAAAAGAGCAGGAATACCGAATCTTTGAGTGAGGGACTAGATTTACTGTCAGAACCACTACTGGGGAATTGACTTCTAGATTTGTATCCATACAACACACCAGACAAAAAGCAACTTCCTGACTTTATATCAGCTGTTTGGAAACTCGTTTAGAGTCATTACGAGTCTTTAAAGACCAGTCTCCAATGGCCAACTGTCATCATGTACACATGAATGAATGTTCCCCATGAATGTTCCCCATGGCTCCATACCAACACCCCTGGTCATAAATAAACGAGTCACTTATCACAAGGGCACCAGTGACACATTGTTCTGAAGTCAGAGCTTAACCAGATATGCTCTCACACCTTATCAATGTCGTCCCTGGTAACACATCAGAGAATAATAAAATCAAAAATCCAGTCACATGATATCCATCATGTCAAAAGCCCTCCTGTCTGATCTTAATATCATCTTTGATCCTGGGTGTCAGACTGAAGTTTTGGCTGCAGGGAGTCTAACTATTATTGACCCTCACCCCCCCGGCCCTAAATTTGCCTACAATTTTGTGGCTAGTAAGGACATTCAAGAGTTTGAAAATGAATTCATGGGACAGCTCTGGCATCTTTGGCATTTTCTGAAGCCAACTAATCTGGAAGAAAAAAAAAGGAAGGGAAGATTTAATTGGTTTAACCTGTCCAAGACCACCAAGAGGACACCTCACTGACGATTCTCTTTAAGCCTTGAGCTACTAAAGGTGCCCCCCACATTACCACCAAAACATGTCAAAGAATGACAGATGAGATGAGCTGCTGGGACTCTGACTTCATCTTAAGTATTGATTAAGAAAGAACAACAAGATCATTTTGACTTAAATTCAGTTTAGAGTTTTCTGCTTCATTTATAAAGGACTTAAAATGGTCCATTCACTTTAATCACAAAATCCATTTTACATTTGTTCTTTATTTCTTTCTGGTAATGAAAACTTTGTAATGTTGATTTAATTTGTCAGGGTCTCCAGGCATCTGCTTTAAGGTTATGTTTCCATGCTAATACAGCCGATGGGAATTGTTTTTTTGTTTTTTTATTGCAAAAGAATACATTGAGATAATACAAAGATCATGCACTTTACATTTAAACCTGATCAGCATTCAGGGGCAAAAGAAATCACTATCATTCAGGTTCCTCCGACCCCTGACTGTAAATAAATCCCCTTTAAGACAAAGACTCAAATGAACCTTTCTCAAATACAAGTTTCCATCTCACCTTTGCTTCGCTCCAACTCAGTGTGTCTGAGTCACCCCTCCATGTTTTCTGTACTTCTCATTTAAACCGAAAAACATCAGACACTATGGCGATGAAAGGCAGGGAACTGCCATTTGTCCTTGACATCTGAGAAATCTGCTTTGAGTTACTGTTCCAAAAACCACTAATCAGTTGTTGACCCGGCAACTCATGACCTCCAACTGTCAGTCATGTGGACAGCGACCTTTAAAGACTTCGCTCATGCTCCTTAACCAGCCAATAAAAATGCCACACTGCCATAATCTGTACTTTCCCTAATCACAAAGGGCGCACAATCATGTTTCTTATAGCACAAAGTAGCAAAGTTGCAAACTGCATTTTTAACTAACCGCTGAAATGTACTGAGCTGTCTGCTGTTAATTAAACATAACAAATGCTCACGCTCACACCCTAAGTGATGCTGCATCTAATGGTTTCAATACTGACATTGTAAAAGTCATGAAGGTTTTAATTTGCAAACCATTTCATGTCCATTTATGAAAATATCTTTGCCTTTGATAGAGGATTTAAAGACTTTCCCTCTTAATCAGAGATCCTGTTGCCCCAGGACAAACAAGACGAATACATCATCTGTTTTTTTCTAAACGAAACGAATAAATCTAATTAATGCATGATTGTTTTTATAGCAAAAATCTGGACAAACTGGCAGGTAAACCTCTCCTCCTCTCACGTCTTTGTGTTCTCACTAACTGGCACACCAACACTCCTGACCTTCTCAGTCATAGCAGTGGAGCTCTGATCTAGGATGTAGTCACCGCCCGTCTGAAACTACAGTAACTTCAATAAGGTTGATCGGTTACTGTGATCTGTGGACATCATAATTCTTGTTTCACACTTTTAATTACTTACAAAGCACACAGCACACGGCACCCCCCCCCCCCCCCCCTAATTCTTTTAGGATGGCCTCTGTGCACCCTTAGTAAAAAAACAAAAAACAACAAGGGGTCAACATGACTTCATAAAAAGTTCATTTGATTACTTATTGCTTGAAGTCTCAAATGTTAATTTAAAAAAAAATTGAGATTGGGATAAATGGACCCTGTGACGCAGTAACCTTTGTTTTTCTTGGATCAGTTTTATATTACTGATTAAATGTTGTAGACTATGAGGCTCCACTCTTGGACCTTTTTTTTTAAATTTGTCAATCCTCAATTACAGAAGTTGTAGCCTATCAATAAACAGACTCATCCACATTGCTCATCCTGTCCTTACTAGCGGGCACAACTTTGAGCTCTGCAGAGAACTCCTTTTCCCCTGATGATACTTGATTTTAATTCCTGTACAAATATAGGACGCCATGCTTTACATTCTGCTCTCTAATTCTGTCAGAGAAAAGGTCACCTGGTGACGCCATCATTCTTTGAGGCATGCTCGTGCACAAAGGGGCCTTGATAGTGACCATTAAATATTACAATTTAGTCTGCTGTCACTTTTTCCCTTTTTCAGTTTCCCCTGTAATGTGTGTTTGAAAATCTGTGTTTTTCCACAGCAACTCCTATTCAAGTATGTAAAGAAATGACATAAACAGTAACTTTGTATTGCAGATTGTGTTCCCCAGCTTTTAGAATTTTAAAAATCATCTTTCATAAAATGTCATACTTCCATATTTTCTGATCATGATTCTGTGTAAAAAAAAAATGTTGACAAGAAAATGTATGTTACTTACAAATGACAATTAAAAAATAGTTATGCCCTAGAAACTGTTTCACGAAACTTCTTTAGCCCTTCTAGCACGACATCGTATTTTATTCCTCTGGAAATCTCCTAAACCTCCATCGATAGCTCTCTGGCTTCAAGGCGTTACATTCTCTCTTAAATGAGAAAAAAAATAATTTGACAGTGAAAGGCTGTTCTTATAAGTTCTCTAGAAAATGGAATCCTTTCATTAACTATTTTTAGTCCTTACCAACTTTGCCCCTGGACTAAATCATCCCCCTACCAACTATTTTTATTTTATTTTTCTGATATAATTCTCTCTATTGTGATTGTATTTTATTTTTTCAAAGTCATTTATCTGGTTTTACTTATCAATATTTACTTACCTTTTTCTTTGTTTGTTTTTCTTTACTTGTCACCAGACTATGTACATTTTTTTTAAAGGTCTTGTATAATTTATCATCAATTTCTTTCAATACAGAGACATTGTTTATTGTTCCTGTTCTGTAAAAATTAAAAAAAGGGGGGTAACAAAAAAAACTTTAGACTTGCAGACAGGGGTGGAGCAGCAATTTCAAAAGTGCGGGTGTTCTAATGCTAGTATATTACCACTCTCTAGCAAATCAACACATTCTGTTTCATTTAATGTTCAATAACTAATATTAGCTGGCACATCATACAACAAGACAAAGTTACAAAAGACACTAACTTTATGAACATCCATTGTGAGTAACCCAGTTAGCTTAAGCTCTAAAAACGAGATTCAAAACTGCTCTTTGTGATGCTTTTATTTTGCTTTTCTTATTGCCTTATGCCTCAGTCTCTTTATTTCCGGTCTTCAAATATAATGTGCTTTTATTTTGAAAAACTGCAAAGGGGACTTCCGCTAAATCGGAAAGTTAGTATATAAGGAGTAAATAAATACAGCTAAAAGAACAACCAAGAGGAGAAAATATTACACTTACGTTGTTTTGTGAGGTGGATTTATCTTAAAAACATTTGTTTGGGTGACTAACTCTCTTTCAGAAGGATGCTACATGTAGCATGTATCCATTTGTTAGCTCTGAGCTCTGACTCAACCAGTGATGAGTGACAGGAGGATTAAATGCACGTAACTTTACCGTGCCTCAACTGTAACCAAACAGCTATGATTGGCTTAATTGTCACTTAATAAGTATTACTTGAACAATAGGTTTTCATCAGTGACTCCACTGGTAAGAAGTGTGGGGGATGAAAATATGTTTCAGTGAAAGTGTGGCTGTGGCAACACCCACAACACCCACGGGTGAGACGCGCCTGCTTGCAGAGTGTCTCGCACCCATTCTTGTGTGAGTGTGACTATATGTGTGTGTGTGTGCGTGTGTGTGTGTGTGTGTGTGTGTACTGACTCCAGGGACAGCTTCTCCTCTTCTTCGTTCAGGTTCGGGAGTCTGTGTAGACCGAGAGTCATCCTGAGGGCATCGACATGCTCCTTCAGAGGTTTGTACTCATCATGTAGGCGGCGAGTTGTTTCTAGCAGTTTATTCAGGTCATTCTCTGACTGCTTGATGGTGCTCTCCATCTGAGGGGAAATGATTGGGTGTTTCAAAACATAAATACAGAGGTGTAAAAGCTCAACATAAGCAATTTGAAGGTGCCAAGCTATTACATCTTCATTCTGAAAGTTATACAGGCACTGAAACGGCATATCTTACTAACTATCTAACTATCTTACTTTGCTAATTTTACTAATCTGAGATTCAGGAACACTTCCTCTGCGTGTCGCTGAATGCAGTACTCACTCACCACATTGATATCAGCATGGATGAGCCGCAGCTCCTCCACGTGTGCCATCTTCTCTTGTAGAAGCAGATCCATCTCTTGTTTGTACTCTTTCAGATGCTTCTCCTCAGACTCCAGAGCCTCAAACTCAACCTTAAGACGAGATTTGATTTTCTGCATCTGGACAGTCTTGTTCCTGCAACCAGTGGCCCAGACACACAGACACACACACACACACACCAGCTGTCAGATTATCTCTCTTCATGGTGTGCAGATGACAGAAAAAAAGTGCAGTGCTTTCAACTTGAAATTGAAAACTTAATGAGCGTTTTACTAATCGTGTTTCGCAGAATGACCATTTACCACAGTGAATTTATGCATAAATCCATGACATCTGTTATTAAGGCTCACAGCTGGGAAGTCATAAAAGCAAACAGACCTTAGCGATTAAATAACAGACCGGCAAGCTTACTAGCAAAGGAGCTAGCTTACCAACAGATTTAATAAGGAACACACATCTAATCACATTTTGTTGATGCACATCTGGATGATTGTTAGATGAGCGATGTGAACATGTAGCTTTACGTCAGCACATTTTAATCCACGTCTTGTTTCGTCTGCAGTGTTTACCTTCTCTGTCAGAACAGCCCACATAACCTTTAGGGACAGGATTTGGCTAATTGTAGCTAGCTCAGTAACAAAAGCGAAGCTAACGTTAGCTAAGACAAGGTTTACTCAGCGTGTGTCAAACATCTCATAACAACGTCTTAGTCTTACCGTATTTCCAAGATATTTTCTAATTTGCACATTATTTCTTGTTCATCCGCCATGGTTTTGGTTTAGCAATCCGTTTTCGCTCAGTTGTTCCAGCTCAGTTGTCCACGGCCCTGGTGGTCTCGGTGGTCTCCTTGTTGATAAAAAACACAATAGCAGATGTGAGCAAGCACGCATGCGCAGTGTGAACCCGTCTGCCTCACACACACACAGCCTGTGGTCAATGTGCCAAAACAAAAGATCCACTTCCTATTCAAGTTTAAAGCAGCCTTACATTCAAAAGTCATTGTTTCACTCGACACAAACATTGATGTTACACTAAAGGACGATGTGGTCTTCGCTGCAGACCTCTGAATGGTGAAAGGAAAAAGGAAAAATCAACAAAATAACCAAAAACGTATGGTCTTCATGGGACACATTGATCTGCGAAGCCTCGGGTATTGTGAAATAAGTCACTCCAGTTAACATCGAAATACCTCATGTAAAACATGTTTAAGCAAAGGCCCTGCTGCAGTTACTAGAATATTTTCGTAAACAAGCCCAGACATTGAGGCCCCTGACAACATTAGCCTACTACTGAGCACCATAAAATGTTATGTCTTTGAATATTGTGTAGTTTACTTTTAAACATTGCTAATGGTCAATGTCAGGGTTTATATCCACAGTGACAATCTGTTAAATCACTGGTATTAAAATGTAAAATATTGTATTTATTTATTTAAAATAGGGACAGTGCACATTAATGAACATGTGAATATGCCAGATTATAACCATCATTTCCATCTGTGGTCCCTTGGCAGGTTGGTGGTAAACAGGTAAAGAAAGTTACATAAAACCACGATGGCAAGCAAAACCAATACAACAAGTAATGACAAAACAACAACATATTGTAGCCTACATTAGTTAACAGAGACACATATATACCAGTATGTAGCCTACTTAGGTAAAGTAGTAGGCTAGTAGCCTAGAGTTAGGCTAAGCCTAATCATTTTAGAATAAGGCAAAGTTGCCTGATTAGCCTAGAAACTAAAATAAATGTTGGTGAAATGAACTAATCTATACTGTTGTACAGTGAAAATATAACAGTCTCCTCAAATATAATGACCATTAGTATTCAGTACCTCTAAAATCCTGGTTTCAGCCCTGTTAGCCAACCAGGAACACATTGGCTACTATTTGAGCAGTTAGCAACAGGTCAACAAACCAAACCCAAAATGACTGTATAACATGTGCTTAAAACATTAACTGAAGGGATTATTAGTTTAGCACATGTCCTTTGCTCCTTCACTGCTACTAGAACGTTAGGTGCTGCTTGGTTCATGGTGACCTGTGTCACTCCATAAACAGGTCTGTGACACAAAGTCCTGTCTTGGTCCTGAATGGGTGTAAAAGAATCAAAACCTGATCAATTTAAGCAACAAAAAAAAATGTTCACAGAAGATGAAGCTTGCCTCTTTAAATCTCTTGGTCCTCGGTCTGCCATTGGATTAACCAGAGAGCAGTACTTGGGAATAATACAATGGTCCATTCTCATTCAGCATAATCCTTGTAGGTATTGCAAGCAGTTTCATATGACTCCGCAGCAAAAAGGCTACTACAAGCACCTCTCTGAAGAAGTGTTACGACAAGAGATTAAAAAAATACAAATGTCTACTGTAAGTAGCTCCTTTCATTTTCTTATATCTTAATTTGAGCTGTGTATTTTATGTATTTCTCTTTTAAATGTAGTGGTTTGATTAGATTCTGTTAACCGGCTCTATACTTCTTAGAGACAGGAAGAGTAGGCATCTTTCTGATGTAAACTCGACTGTAGGAGTAAAACACATGAAGTTATTCAAAATATATGCTAGATTGTTTTAATGTGTTTGTGTTTCTGGATTTAATGTGTGCTGTTAAATGATCTAGAAAAACAACACCGTAACAAAGTTAAGCTTATCTTGTTTTCTTTAATATTGATTGAAAAAATCTCCTTAGCAAGGCTTTCAAGTACACAACTATTTTTACTCTAAATATTATCATAACTCCCACTATTATTATTATGTCTTCTAATGAAGGTCTGTCTTTTTTTTTGTTGCTCATAGAAGTGTTTATGAGGAATGGAGCCAAGCATTTCTCCTCTGTTCTGCCTTTTCTTTTTGTACTGTACAAGTCAGTCTATACAGCAGCTGTGGATGTGTGTGTGTTGTTTGATAACATGTATGCAAAATTACCACTATATGGGTGTCTTATTGTTAACACAGCCGTCAACACTTATGCATCGTGGAATGAACCCCATGATATAAATTAAGTCTAAAATATACCTTGGGCTTCATTTTTTGATTGTAGTCCCCACCAACCTCTTGCGATTGGATGCTCCTGGTTGAACAGAAGAATGTAAGGAACACTCTTTTTGGTCATTTTGCTCTCAAAGAACCAACAAATTTAGCATTGTTTCAGAGCTTTTTTTTCTCACCCAGTTGCATGTCTCTTGATGCTTCACCAGTGACACACATGAATGATGAGCAGGGACATGTTCCTCCTAAATCTCAGTGTTTTCTCTGACAGATAAATGTCCGCGTTACAACCATGGACGCTGAGCTGGAGTTTGCCATCCTGCCCAGCACAACTGGCAAACAGCTGTTTGACCAGGTACCCTGTACATTATTATCATACTGGGGCTTGGACAGACACGTGTGTGATCCTGTTTTTTATTTTTTATTCTTTTAATGTTTAGATAGTGAAGACTATCGGGCTGAGGGAAACCTGGTTCTTTGGCCTCCAGTATCAGGATAGCAAAGGCTTCTCCACATGGCTCAAGCTAAATAAGCGGGTGAGAAGAAAGTTTGTGAATCAACTTCCATTCCTGTTTGGCATCACTTTGAATCCCCTGACAGATGTATTAAAAGGAAGATGTCATTATGGTTATGGCTTTGGTCATATTGTGTCACCCCGTTGAGACTAATTAGTACCTATGTCTTCCTTCCTGCGTCCCTCTCAATTGGACGCGCAACCCAGGTGACAGCTCAAGATGTAAAGAGGGACAACCCGTTGCTGATTAAGTTCAGGGCAAAGTTTTACCCCGAGGATGTCGCAGATGAGCTGATACAGGAGGCAACACAGCGCCTCTTTTTTCTACAGGTTGGTCTTACAACGGAAAATCTGGCGTCTTAAAGGGAATCTTGTTGTCAATTAACATTCCTGACACGGATGGTAATGATTGTCTTCCCTAATAACAATTTTGTATGTTTTTTTCATCTGCCATCTGGATGCATGGTCATAATTTGACTACCTGTTGTGTTCCAAAAAATATTAGAATCAACAAGAAGAATCGTTCAAACATGTTTGGTAGATATCAAAATATCTTCTGAGAGCATGGCACACTGTAGATGCAATAATTCAATTCAATTCAATTCAAAACTAATGAATAAGGAATCTCAATCAAAACAAGATGCTGATCCTGCTTTAATAGGGGGGTGGGTCTCACTATGACTCACACATATCCTGTTAACCCCTGATGGGTTTTTACAAAAGGGAGTATTTACAGAAAAAGTGGATCCAGGTGCGCAAACATAGGCTTTCCATCCTTCTTGATTCAAATGTACACCAACAACACATTGTAAATGAATGTGTTTAAGCAGATTCTTAAGATCTCTTCTTTTCTGTTTCGTAGGTTAAGGAGAGTATCTTAAACGATGACATTTACTGCCCCCCTGAGACTGCAGTGCTCTTGGCCTCGTATGCGGTTCAGGTCAAACATGGAGACTACAGGAAAGACTATCACGTTCCGGGGTACCTTGCAAGAGAAAAGCTGCTGCCACAAAGGTACTCAGTCCTATAGGAATACTAGTGTTAACCAAAGATTAACTTAATTCCACTTTCAGTCAGCTGAATTCTAACTGACGTCGCTCTTCTTCTCTGATAACACCAGGGTTTTGGAGCAGCACAAGCTGAATAAGAATCAGTGGGAGGAAAGAATCCAGGTGTGGCATCAGGAGCATAAGGGACTTCTAAGGTACTACAATCTTATAGCACAATGAGAGCCGTTACTTAATTCTGCTATATGAGGTGTACTGTAGTTCATTAAAATGGTCTATATCACAGAGAAGATGCCATGGTGGAGTATCTGAAGATAGCCCAGGATCTGGAAATGTATGGAGTCAACTACTTCAACATCAAGAACAAGAAAGGATCCGAGCTGTGGCTGGGAGTGGACGCGCTGGGGCTCAACATCTATGACAAAAAGGACAAGTAGGTCACCATTTCAAAATATACTACACACTCTTTGTGAAACAATGTACGCTTATTGCTGTTACTTTTAGGCTCTTTCGAAGCATGGTTCTTTGGTGAAGTTTATCAGCTACTGACTACTTTGGTCCAGACTCAAGGACCAAAAGGACTTTATGCAGACGTCCAGTCCTCAGTGGATCTCAATCTGTTGGCAATGACGTTTCATCTGACATATGAAATATGTGATTGGTGATTTTTATTATTGCATCATGCATAAACAATATGCCCGACCCAAAACGAGACACCATTATTAATACACAGAGACCGAAGACCAAAAGTAGAGAAAATACTGACAAAACAAAACATCCTGACGCTTCTTCCAGGTTAGAGACACACGTGGCAAACTTATAAACATTGAAATAAAACAACTTCTCCATCCTGTCATCATGTATTTTGGGACTGAAATAATTTTACAAATGAACTTATCAATTCTATTTTAAAATCACAGCTTCTTCTTTTAACTTGTTCAAAAAATCAGAATCTCTTCCTGCTTTCCCCGTGTATGGAATTTGAATCCCATCATTGTTGTGAAACATAAGTATTAAACACATCCCAAAAATCTAAATTCATCTCAATAAATAAGAACAACTATTTCTTGTGAACTAGTGATGTTTTCTTGCTTCTCATGTGCATGTTTTTACGTATTGGATGGAGGCCGGTTATGATGGCCGTGCTTTTACATTACTTTGATGTAGCCAGATGAAGCTCGAGCTAGCTATCAGACACCCTCAGATTAATTGTGTCCAATGTATTGATAAAGAAGGGGTGCAGTGGCAATTCTAAATTTTGTTGGGGCCCTAGGCAAAACATTCATTGGGGGCCCCTCCAACAAGCATTCATCACTATTTTGTCAGTTTCTTGACATTTAATTGTCTTCCTTTCTCTCTTTTTTTCACTCCCAGACGGATAATTATTCTTCTTCATTTCATTCGGTTACTTTCAATGACAAACGTTGGTTTTCAAAGCAAAAATGCATGAAACAGGAGGGAATGCTGTCAGATGGGCCCCCCTTAGGGAGGTTTCCTACTGTCATTGCAAAATGTGCACATTTTGGCCCACTGCTGTGGTTTAAAGTTTGTGAGCCCTAAGGGTAGCCTGGGGCCCCAAGCAGTTGCCTGCCTTGCCTATTGATAAACACCCCCTCTGTCAGGAGGTACATGTTCTGGCATTGTGTAAAACATCATGAACATCAGATGGAACATGTTGTGATTCATTACATACTTGAACACTTTATTATTTTTTTATTGCAACATTAACAACAGGAAACTATTATATCACACATGTCATATTCTTCTCAAATCAAGCAGGACTAGAGTGTGTAGGGCTGTCATTTCCAAAAGTATCCTTCTGTTATGAGCCTGTATTCCCTCATTCAGAACTAGTTGTGCTTTCACATATTACCAATAAACATCAACATCTAAAGCAAGAAGCAAAAGCACTTCCTCCCCTTGATGCTGTAATCAGGATAATATTTTCAGTACTTTGGACTCTGGCTAAAAACCCCAAACCTAAATCTAAC
>NC_089203.1:4633766-4643766 GCF_963930695.1 Labrus bergylta | reverse complement strand
TCTCTCTCTGTGTCTTTGTCCCTCGCCCTCGCCCTCTCTCTGCATCTCCACCTGTGCATGTGTGCAGGTACATTCCTTCTCCATTAGCTGTTTTAGTTGCTACAACAGGGGGCACTGGGGGGGAAAGTCTGAGGAATGAAGAAAGAAAGATGAAAATAATAGACGTGGATGGATGGATCTCATCTGCATACCTTCACTGATATGAGGCGCTGGAAAATTACAGGTTTAAGGAGGGATTGTATGGAAAAAGAGACAAGTACGCAGCAGACGTAGGGACAAAATAACATAATAGCTTTAGCAGATTGGCAGCACTGTCTTTAAGTGGGATTGTTTTGTGCAGGTGTGATTTTTTTTATGCAAGTGTGTGTGTGTGTGTGTGTATCCATTGTTTTAAGAAAAACATTTGTAGGCTTAGTGCTGGCAGAGGCTGGAAAAACAGAAACATTAAAATTAGCTGCTTTTTTAAGTCATGCTTCAATAATAATAATAAAAAAAACACCTTTGATACCTTTTCTTCACCCGTCACTCTCAGTTTTTTTTTTTTTAATTTCCTATTTCATCTTTGTTTGTATTGTTTGTTTGTTCTCAAGGATGAGTTCACAGAGCTGGAAATTGGCAAGTGGTGCTTTAGATTTGCACTGCCTGGTTTCAGGTCAACAAAAACAGAAAATGCTGCTCACACATAGGGATCTAAAAAGATATTCTGGACAAGTCGAGGGGCTTTTATCAGAAGGCTTTGGTGTCTGCGTTGAGTTCCCATGGTGTCGTCTGCTCCTATTCTAATTGAGACCACGACAAAAGGAAAACGCAGAGTCCCCCTCGCTGATGCCGATGCTGCCTGTGTAATATCCTTGCCGTGTCCCCAGCGTACCGTTTCAATCTCACCCCGGTCGGAGTGAGTGTGATAGAGGGAGATATGAACGGCTGAGCACAGGGGGAAAGGAAGAAAAGAAGTGTGGCTGTAAACAAGCTGAACCTGTTCTCCCTGTCTGCACGGGGAGAGACCCAGAGATAGAGCATGAGACGAGCCGGAGTGTGTTTGAGGAGAATCACTCCTCCTACTGACTCCGCTGTCCGTCTTTTCCCTTTTCTCTCTGCAATCCGTCTTTCCTTGTGAGCCAGTGTGTGTGTGACTGTGTGTGTTGTGTGTGTGTGTGTGTGTGTGCTTGAGTGGGTGAAACACTGCCACAGTCCTATAGTCTCCCTTGAGACACAACTTCAAACAGACTGGAGAAGTACTGCCAAGGGTTCACTCGCTGGTGTGTGTGTGTGTGTGCATTGTGTCTATATGCACAGATGCTCTCTATGCCTCCATGTCCTCTTAACTACTCTTATAGTTTTTTTTTTTTTTTAATTCACAGTGTTACATATGCACAGAGTCCAAAACAAACTGTCATCAGAGTGGCGCTCGAATACTCAAACACCCTCTCCTACTTTTCTAAACACACGACACTCAAACCAAAACACACACAAATACACACACACACACACACACACACACACACACACACACACACACACACACACACACACACACACACACCCCCCCCCACACACACACACACACACACACACACACACACACACACACACACACGCAGAGACAGACGTAATTAAACAAATCCGTAGTGTCTATTAAGCGTGGAGGCCTCCCTGCTGTGAGAGACATATTAAAACCAGGATTAGCCCAAAACAATTACAAAATGCTACAGATAGAGCCTTTACCCCCCTGGACGGTGCTGTAAATGTGTATGTGTGTGTGTGTGTGTGTGTGTGTGTGTGTGTGTGTGTGATCGCCTCTGTCCCCTCATGTGGGCTTTAAACACGGGTTCCTCCGCTCACATTGCTCTCACATCTTATGTTTTATTTAACACTTGGCAATTGTTGGTGAGCAAAAGGCAGCGGGGACCTTGAAGCAGTGTGCAGCACTAAATAAAAAACACTTTGAACGGTGCGATGGCAACGACTCAAGTCTCATTATGTGTGAATATGTGTCGTTGTAGTCAAACAGTGATGTGTGCAGTTAACAATGTTAAACAGGCTGACGCAAAGAGCACAAACTAATTTGCCGACACAAGTACACAATTAGAAAAAGGTAGGGGAATGATTTGCTCTCATTTCTTGGTCTGAAAATTCAATATTTTGTGCTTCACTTGGAAAGTACAAAAACCAACTCCCCCACCCCCCCTTACACACACACACACACACACACACACACACACACACACACACACACACACACACACCATCACCACCTCTGCAACTTTCTGTCTTACTCTCTTTTTATTTCTCACCCTCCTTCTTTCCATCAGACAACATTTTTTTTGGCCGTTTCTTTACAGGTGTATTTGCATTTTCACATTATATTTTGTCTGTTTTACACACTTCAAGTCTGGAGACATTGCGTCAGCTTCCAGTGTGTAACAGAGTACCAAGAAAAAAATCTTACGACTTGTCTATAAATCATTAAATGGCTCAGCCCCAAGATACATGGCTGACTTGCTCGTACAATATGAAACTACTACAGCTCTTAAATCACCCTGCGATGGTTTGTTTGCTCGTCCTCGTGTGTGAACAAAGATCCGTGTATCTTCATGTAGTCATCTTGTGGACAATGTAATGGAGGATCTAAGGTGTTAATTTCTATGCATGTGTTCATGTGTATTAAATTTCCCTTTTTTAATGTGATTCCCTAGAAATGAGCTCTTTAAATACTTTTTCCAGATTGTTTCTTGTGCAAACATTTGCCTTTAATTCTACAGTTTGAATTCTTTTTCAACCATTTCTGCATGTGAAATTTTCCCTTTTAAAAAACTCTGATATGGCCCCCAGCCCCTCCTTCTCTTCTTCCTTACACTCTTTCCCCCTTCACCCTCTCTTACTTCCCCCCTCTCTCTCTCTCTCCCTCCCTTTCTCCATCCATCTCCTCCCATCCACCTTATGTGCAGAAGAAGTGGGAAGTCTACCTGCTGGATAATCCTGCATTACATCCTTAATCCCCTCATCGTGTTCACACACACACACACACACGCAGACACACACACACACACACACACACACACACACACACACACACACACACACACACACACACACACACACACACACACACACACACACACACACAGACACACACAGACACACACAAACACACAACCATGCATAACTCTTTGTACATGCACATACATGCATAATGCTAAACAATAGATGCAGCTGTTAGAGGTGTTACACACGTTTGCATGTGCGTGACATATTCCTGAGAATTGTAAATGTGCATTATCAAGTGGCATGTTTAATTTAACCTTATTACACTTTTAATTGTTTTCTTAATAGTGAAGTCATACTGTCAAATCATATATGGAAGCAGGGTCCCTGCTGTGACACTCACAGATTGAACAGGCGGAGCATCTGCACATAATGGGGCTGTCACTAAAGGATCTGACATCACGCTGTCTACGAATATCTTGAAGAGAATATAAAACCAGAGGCATATGGGGAAGGACTTAGAGGTGTAAGGTGTGTTTGCATGTGCGTGTATTCTCCAGTGGGCGAAGGGCAAAGGAAAATAAAAACAGTGTTAGAGATGGGAGACAGAGCAGCGGGGCGAGAAACAGACAGAAAGAGGAGAGGAGACGGAAGGGAGTGCAAGAGATCTCCGAGCTCTGCTTCTCATTAAGAAGTGGCTCCGGGGTCCAGTCACTTGCCATTGATTTGTTTAAAATCCAAAAGCTCAAGAATCGACAAGCTTGGCGTCTTCAAGTCCCTGTCAAAGCCAGTGAGTGGACAAAGCACGCCAACCAATCCTACGTCAAAACACTGTTTTTTCTTCTTCTTCTTCTTCTTCTACATGATGTTCTCAGTGAGTCATGTTAGGACATCCTCATATCACAGTAAAATCTTTACAATGGAAATGATGGGATATTTCAGCAGATGTCAGTCACATTAGAAGTCAAATGGATCCGACAAAATCCTTTTAATTTCTCCCATGAGTGTGTCTGGTTTCACAGTCTCTCAACCTATTCTAGTGTGTGTGTGTGTGTATGTGTGTGTGTGTGGGGTGCTGGCTGAATAGCCTATGAATAGAGGCCATAGCCAATCAATAGCAATCTACGGCCAGCCTTCGCGATGCTAATGGAACTGTGCAGGAGCTGGCATTTGGCCAGTGCCATCACTGCAGCATCAGTCTCGAAGTACGTGCACGAATACACACACACGAGGAGAGAGAAAGGTTAGAGAGACAGAGGTGAGCGTCACGATGTGTGTCAATATGAGGGACAAAGAGAGAGATGGGGGGGGGGGGGTTGCAGACAGAGAGATGGATGTGCTGTGTGACATTGTTTAGGTGATCAAGAATGATCGATGGAATCATTTCACTGCCCCCTCTGCCCCGCTGAACGGCCCATCTCCCCTCATCTCCCCCTTAAGCACTGGTCATTAGTACACACACACACGTACACAAAAAAAACTAACACACATGCAAAGACTAGGTTTCACTTTGTCATCATCCCTACGGCAAGGTCACAGCGTCCCCGTCTCCTCAAAACACACCTTCTGTTTCGTGCTGGATCTGGAGCCGCTGTCTGGTAAGGTAGTTTGCGTTTGTCTGTGTGTGTGTGTGTGTGTGTGTGTGTGTGTGTGTGTGTGTGTGTGTGTGTGTGTGCGTGTGTGTGTGTGTGTGTGTGTGTGTGTGTGTGTGTGTGTTTCTGTGAAGAAGTCATTAAGGCATTAAGGCCTATTATCTACAGGAAAATAAGGTTATGTAACTACAGCTTATGAGTTGACTCACAAAGTCGTACAGTGACTGGAGTATCACAGCAGTGACCTTTACGAGTCCTTTCAGCCTCTACAGTTCAAAGTGCCTCAGTGCTGTCATGAGTAAATCCTCCCGAGCTGTAAATAGGCCTAACGCCACGGATAAATAGCGAAATGGAGATGAAAAAAAAAGGAAGCCGTGACTTTTCTCCATTTAATCATCTCCTTGTGGAAGGGAGCGCATTACGTGGAGTTAATTGAGGGAAAAGGGGGACAAAACATTTTAGTCGAACGTGTCATCCACCTCACAAAATTGATGGACGGCTAATGTACTTTTTTTTTTTTTTTTTTCTCCGAAAGAGTCATTTCAGTGTGTTCATCAAAGCAATTTGAAAGTAATAAAACTAACTCTATAACACATTACTGTCTGCATGAAGGCAGACGGGAAGTCCTTGCTGTGATTTAAAGGACAATCGATGATATCTCTCTTCAGAATGAACGTGACAGCTGGGAATGAATTCAAACCCCAAAAATACTTTATGAAGTTCCACAGAATGAAAACGTGACTTTGGACAGTAATAAAGTACGAGTTCTTAACGAGTTGTACTCAATTAAAGTTTTCAGATATCTGTACTTTTTCTTCAGATTACATTTATCTGTGAACGTGTTTCTTTTTACCTCCCACTTCTAACACAAATATCTGTCCTTCCCTTAAACTCTCAAAGCAGAATCGTTACTTTGTCTTTCATGACACTGAGTTTTTTTTATTTCAATCCATGATTCCACCTTAACGGATATCAAGATATATTTAAAATGGATCAGACATGAGCAGAGAGATATTCTCCCATCTGCTTATTTGCACATTGGCGCTCATGTAATGTTCCTTATTTCCATTGTATTGTTCTTTTGTTTTCTTTTGAGGTGAGATCGACTCAAGTTTACCTGTCGCCCAAATATATCTAGAGGTTCAGTTGCCCTTCCACGGAATCAGACGATAGAATCAAGTTTCAGATTTTATTTTTATACTTCAAGTTTATTCAGATTTTGTACTTTTGCCCTTTTACTTCAATGAAGAAGTTGAATCAGCATTTCTGCTTTTAGCCCACAACAGAAGTATCTGTACTTCTACTTGAGTAAAGAACGTGTGTACTTTCCCCACATCTGACTCTCCGCAATAAGTTGGCAAATACTTCCTGTCTGTGCTGGTGAAACAATTGAATATTTGACCTATTTTCTTTCCAGAAGCTGCACAGTAAACTACCTTACACCCTTCAGCAGAGGCACCACTTTTTGAAACAGCACCTCTCTAAAGCATGAACCATTGTCCTCACCCCATCCCTTAAAATTGGTTTCACATCTGCCGCAACGTGACAGCCAGGGAGGCAGCATGGATCTGACGGGGAGGATTGACTCACAGTCTGGGCTATAGAGGTAAAAGGTAGTCTCTCCTTTTTTTTCTTTATGTTAATAACACAGACCTGAGCGGAGTGAAGAGAGGATGAGATGCAGCGGGAGAGAACAAAGGAGGAGGTGAAGAGTTCAGAAAGCCAGAGTCAGTGTTTTGGTGGGGAAGGATATTAAAGATGAAGGGAGGTGCTGTGAAGGAGGAGACGTGGCAGCAGCTCAGAGTCAGAGATAGCAGAGGAACTGGGGGGGATGAGAGATAAGATGAAGAAGAGAAAGGACGATTTTTATTCGGGGTTTTTGAGTTTACAAACATCACCGTGATGAGTCAATGAGTCACTGCTGTCGCCGCCTCCCCAGAAGGTATAATGAGGCTGTTTGGATGAACGATGGCAACTCCAAGACAAAAAAAACCTCCTTTTCTACAGAAACGCCGGGATCAATTTGTCACTTCAACATGACTGTAATTGTGACACTTTCATCTGTCACATAGTTAGCTCTGGCACGGATCGATCACTTAGAGGGTTAGCGTTGCATGGCTAACAAATGGGACAACAGTGCATCCTACACAGCTTGCTCTGATTGAGGGCACGATGCGGTTCTTGCTTAGAGGGAAAATTAAAAGGTGAATGAAGATGATGAATACTTTTCTTTCTCTTTATTAATATGCGGCACAAAGTAAGTGAAAAGATTCAAATTAACTGGGATGTCAGCTTTTGTTTTTATTCTCTTTTTATAAATTAGCTCCTTAAATGTGAGCAGGAAAAAAAAAGACGGCGATAAAGAGGACAATGACTCGGCAGCGTCAGGTGTGGATGGAGGGATGCTCTGAGATACTAGAGGAGTGGGATGTGTTGGGGTATAGGTGACACACATGGCAGCGCCACATGCAGATGGTGCACATGGATGAGCAGCCAGGCTAGTGAAGCATAAAACCAGCCAACTTGCTGATCACACACACACACACACACACACACACACACACCACACACACACACACACACACACACACACACACACACACACACACCACACACACACACACACACACACACACACACACACACACACACACACACACACACACACACACACACACACACTCAAAAGCATGCTGAGACCACCAGTTAGCTTGCCAGCCCTTTACTCACCCAAATCACCACTGTGAAAATTAATACCTCCAACCGTCATACAAAAACTAGCCACACACTCTAGAGCAGACACACACATGCACACACACCCACTCAAAAAAAAAAATCAATGACTGCATTAATTATTTACGTGGGAAAATGCATCTATAAAATTTACAAAGGCAACCTTTTTGAAACATTTTACTTTTAAAGCCGATTCAATAGAAAAAAAACAAAACAGTCTGAGATCCTTTGGTTTTAATATCGGCCGTGTTAATCTTAACGATTTTCTTTCCTTTGCCATTTCCCTTTCTTCCAAACAGACCTCAAGAAAAAACCAAGATTGACTGCCGGCTGACTGCTTTTCCATCAGTGTGACACTCAACACAAATGCAGCCACACACAAGTGCTTACCTGATGAGAGACGAGACCGATTGAACGATTAAAAAAAAAAAAACACAGACCCCCACCTTCCACATGATTTCAAACATGCACACAAAGCCATCAAAGCGCACACATTATACACAAACGCACAGGCGCTGACGGCCATACACACAATAAAGCATGGTGCGTCTGGGAGGACACAGGGGGCTGAAAGCAATCTTCCCACTGACCTTGAGTGGGGAGGACAAAACGTGTGATGCAGGGAGAAAAAAAAAACCCAATGCGAGGAAAAGGAGTGAAATACATAATGTATCTTCACTGGCGGAGGGAAACAAATGCTTTCACTGTGATTGAGGACACATCACCCTCACACATCAATACACACACACACACACACACACACACACACACACACACACACACGCACACACACACACTCACATTCCAGCTTAAAGAACACTGGATTGAAAACTGAAAGCACAGAAAAACTCATTTTCCTAAAGCAGGAGGAAAACACAGGGAGAGGAACGGAGAAAGTACGACAAAGAAAGAAGATGATGGAGAAAAAGCAGTGGGTGGAGAGAACAGAGGAGTCAGTAAAGAAGCCAAAATAGGTGGAAACAAAGAGGGGGAGAGGGAGCGAAGCAGACAGAGACAGATGGATGGAGTAAAGAGAGTGAAGGGTAGAGAGAGAGATGACTGCTAGTGACCGGCCTTTGTAGATGACTGTCGTTGCTCACTTTCGAGTCAGCTTCACTGAAGCAAAGTCTTAATGACTCACGGGCGTGATACTCTGCATAATCAAGCTGTGCATGTGTGGGTCTGAGTGTCTGTGTGCATGTCTTGTGTGTGCGTTCGAGCCACTAGTCTTGTAACAGAGAACTTTATTACCATCTGTTCCCACACATGCTTATTTGTTTAGCCGTGACATGCACGTCTTCTTCAATCGCTTTGCTATTCTTTCTCTTTCCCACTCTGTGCCTCCTCCAATCACCTCTTTCCTTTGTGAACTCATCCCCCCCCCCCCCACATCCCGCTGCACGCATGGAGGGGTTCTACTCACATACATCGTGTCCGACCCCCCCAAACCCTAAAAAAAAATTACGACCATTATCTCAGTGGTTTTCTAACAGCCTCGCAAGTGGTGGTGAAATCGAGTCATTTTAATCAAAGCATGTGTGTGTGTTCCTCTGAGCCTGTGTCACTGTGTGTGTGTGTGTGTGTGTGTGTGTGTGTGTGTGTGTGTGTGTGTGTGTGTGTGTGTGTGTGTGTGTGTGCCTCAGTACCTGCATAGGCCATTAGGTGGAGCTGGTGCCTGACTGAGAGTGAGAGACGGATAGAGGGAGAGAAAGGCTGGAGAGATAGCTGAATGAATTGGAAGAGAAGAGTCACTCTCTCCTACCTGTTATCAATTCTTTTTTTCCGGCACTGTAATTTTTCGCCCAACAGTTTGCTGTATGCTGGATTTCTGTGTCTAGGAGCATCAATTATTCATACTTCAGTAAGTACCACCTGGTAGTAGAAGCATGCTAGTGGTTCTGAGTTTAAAGATAAAGTAAAGAAGAAAAATAATAATTCCATTATCCTTGAGCATGAGTATTTTAGTGAGCACAGACCACAAGATATAATTGACCTTTTTCCTGCCATGCATTTTAATTAGCTGCTCCCAGAGAAGCCCAGGTGTAGCTAATAACATTAACAATGTCCCAGTAAGCCACACCAGTAAACAAACCTGCACACTAACTCAATCTGGAGCACCTTAATGGAATGCAGCCATCGTTAATGTTGTTAATAACACCTGTACTGTTCCTGCTGTGGAATATCAAAGGGGACAAAAATGTCAAAAAAAGGACACACAGAACTTGGCCTACAGTTTAAATCAAACGAGAAATGAGAGGACAAGCCCAATTTACAATCACAAATCATTCAGTGATTTTCAGTTTTTTCCTAATTGATCTGAGTTCTCTGGGAAATCTTCACGATAAGATTCAGACGTTTCCAAAACCACAGAGATGCACAGGCACACGAGCACCTGCGCTAGCACAGATCTTGTTGGCAATTGAGAGAAAAAGGGACGGTAGCCCGGAGGAAGGGCAGGTGTCCACAGATGGAGCGCTCTCTCTGTCTCTCTCTCTTTCTCTCGCTCTCTCTCACCCTCTCTCTTTGATGCCACAGATGGACCCAATCACACCTATTTCTCTCTCACATGCCCTATAGCTAGATAATCAGTGTGTGTGCGTGCGTGCGTGCGTGCATGTGTGTGTGTGTGTGTGTGTGTGTGCGTGCGTGTGTGTCTGACTTGTTTATTTTGTCACTTAAAAAGGGTGTCT